>NC_089744.1:30855000-30947500 GCF_040412425.1 Macrobrachium rosenbergii | reverse complement strand
TAACTACGAAGATTCAGTACTTTTGCAGGAACATGAAACTTTTCACTTGCAAAACATATGATCTGTCCAAATGGCTACATTTGTAAAGACGATTTGATATAAGTTATTTATGACTATTTATTACTTTAGACGATAATAAAAGGTACCACTCGTATATAACCTTTGGAGTGTCATTCTCCCTCGCACTTATCTTTTTTTATGAAGTATTCTCGTATTCTGCCACTTTCAATGAGAGACAAGATTTACTAAAGGGTGGAATTTTAAACATTTAAATAATCATATAGTACTACTAAAAGGTAGAATATAAAAACAGCGACATCAATCAGGCAAAGCACACAGCACACATACAAACTATTGTCCTTAATTTCTGTCATAATATGATTTGAAAATTTAAACAAATGGTTTAATTGATTTGTTTTCCTGCAAATAAAATAAAAACAAGTAAATGGTGCTTACTGTTATAACATGACAACATATACATTTGTCATGACAATATAATAAGGTAAAACAGGTAACTGTGTAAATTCCTAAGTCAGTATATCACATAACAGATTTTCCATTACTTTATGAGGAGAAATAGCTTGTTTGTCTTGAATAAAATGATACTAGTATTATCAAAGCTATTTTTTTGGTATATTGAATGCAGGCCAATTCTGTAAACTTTCCATAAAAATGAATATTTTTCAATGTAATTTGCTATTTTGATCATTCACTTATATAAAAACACTCTCTAAAGTGATTACTGAATGCATCATTATCAGTTTGTTAACATAATGTCTATTATTCATCATCAGTTTTGCACTGTTCTCATGCTCAAACGCACATTTGAACAAATTATCACTCCCTTGTTCACAAATTTGAAAAAGAAAACGAGAAAACTAATTATGATTCTGTAAAAGGGATATTGGGATACAGGCAGTCCCCGGTTATCGGCAGCCTCGGTTACCAGCGATCCGGTTTTACGGCGCTTGTCTAGTGACGATGATAACCAGATTTTCGTCGCTGATAACTGGTTATCGGCGCTGATAACCGGTTATCAGCACTGATTGCCTCTTATCGGCGGTGCTGATCACTGGTTATCAGCGCCACTATCCTGCTATATCATCCTGCAAGAGAAAAATTTCTGGACCCTGAAGGATAAACAATGCATGTCTAGAGTTATTTTCCATTTTCAAGATTGTTGTGCCTTGAAATATATATACCCATTGTTTAAACAGTTTCTCCAGTTCATTTTGATTTTATTTAAGCACAAAACTGTCAGTCATCAGCCGCAAAAAAATGAAATACATACTAATCCCAATTTGAATGTGCAAAAAATCAAAGTAACACCACTTACTACATTGAAATGCCACGTAGATCTGCCAACATATGAGAAAATGCATGAATACATCTGACAATGCAGAAGTAGTAGGTTAGGTTTCAGTCTCCAGTTGTCAAGCAGTGGGTCCTGGCAGGAAACAAAATAAGACAAAAAAAATGTACCCAATAGACAAGATGTGCATAATGAATTAAATGTATGGAATTTACAAAATGTACCCATCCCATCAGACAAGCTGTACCACATGGATATAATACAGTATACACAACTCAAAAGATGTACCCAGTGGACAAAATGCAGCCCATATGCCAAATTGGTTAATTTTGTACATCAGGTGTATTTTGTTTATTGAGTACATTGTCCCTGACACATGCTACTTGTGTTCTTTTAACTGACATCACTCTCACCTTCTTCTGTCTTGTGTACTTCAACTGAATTCCCATCAGGTCTTCATTTGATGCCCTTTCTCTAAGATCTTTCTGAGCCTTCCCACTGGCCTCTCCATTACCCATTCCTCTATTTGCTACTTTTCTCACCAACTGTTCCTCTCCCCTCTACTCACGTGCAAAACTTCAGAATCAGTGAGACGTCAATCTAATTCTCAGCTTTAGTATACCACACCTCAAAGCAACTGAGTAATTCAGAATCTCATCTTCCCACTGGACTCCAGCCACGAATCTCTACATTTTGGAGTCATGCCTGTTTGAAATCTGTGAACATTGGTGCAGTTTTGATGTGTGCCACAGGTTCTTTCTGTTTGTCTATGCAAAACTTTTATTCATCCTGTAAGTTGCTGGTCTTCTTACTGGCCACTCCATACCAGCTTTACAGTTCTACATGCTGTCAAGGTCTGTCCTTCTATGATAACACTCCACTGGGTTTGTTTGGACACTTCTGGCAACAAAAATCCCTTATTCATTTCATATTTTATAATCCTGAATATCACATGGGACACCATCTGTTATACTCCTTATACAGTACTGAAGTAGCTACCTAACTATCTCCTCCAGCATCTACATAGCTGCATTCCCAGCCAACTTTTTCCATAACTTACTTTCCCATCACCATAAGCTTTAGATTTCCTTATGTTTCCAGTCCTATTCTTCATTCTATTGTCTGATCTTGTAAACATTTATGAGACATCTTCTATATAGAGCAGCCTCATGGGAGCTACTTTTCAGCACTCTGTTGTTAAACAAAGGATGCAAACATTTACCTCTAGAATTTCTGATACATTATAGATATTGTACAGTGCTTTGATATAATAATATCATTACTTAAGTGTCTGTCTGGTAATGTAGAATTCAGTAAAGTTGATGTAATTGCTTAAGGTGACTGTTTGAAGCCTTCTCAACATCCATAAATCTTTAGTAAAATCCCTGAGCAACACAACAGAGGCTAGAATGAGGAGAGGCACAAAGACCTTACATAAAAAGAAGAGACCAACAATAACGAAAGTGCAAAAAGCACAAGCGATGAATGCACAGACCAATGAATGGTGGGGTTGAGACATGTGAAGGGCCAAGATCATTTTGATAAACATTTAACCTGGAGTTCACTTTACTGTGCATCAAAGCATAAGGCTGGGAATGGTTTGCTCTTTTATGTGCAGGACAAGGAAAACCACATGCTGTATTCATTAGCAGCTTTATTCTTTATAGAAAACCAAGAATTATCTCATTTGAAAAAGATTAATCAATCAATTTCTAGCTATAGTAAAATAAAATTACTATACACAATCAGACAATTACCTTAGGTAAAGATAAGAAACAGTATAGCTATTTGATTTTGGCTAAAACATGAGCCCTTTTGTCTGTATTTTGAAAAAGTGCTCTGATAAGCTGTTTGGCTTCATCAGGTGTAAATTCGTGAGCAAGAGGACCTTTCCCTTCAGCCCAGCGATCCAGTATTTCACGCAAGCTTGCTCCTAATACAATTATCAATTCTGAAAACTTTCCCCATAACTTCACATAACAGACTACATCATCTGCTAAGGTTGCAGATTCTCCTTCAACCTGAAATCACAAAATGAATTTCTAAATTCTCAGAATATGATGAACTTATTAGTAAACACATCAATACTTCATCAGCATAAAATCTGACAACAGTGTATCACATTTTGTTATTTCCTTAAAATTTCCTTCATTTACATGCATAAGCAAATTAGTTTTTTCCAGGAAATGTGAGTTACAGCATGCTACTCATCAATGTTGAATGACTACGTACAAGTTCCAACAATTTCTTTTTGTATATTTGAACATACTGTATATATACTTTGGTACTCTGGGCAGAACTGATTAAAAATGGCTAGCTTTGATTCAACTTTGCCTAGAAAAGACTTATGAAAGCAATTTCAGAAGAAATAATAAAAGGGAGTTAACAGTAAAGTACAGAAAAAGACAAAACTCATGTTTTCTAGGGAGACACAGCAATGGACTACATCACTGAAAAGATAGTTTATTACAAGGGAACATGTACTCCACGAGGCATTCTTTCTGGTTCAAAGAATGCCATATTCCAGCTACTGATTTGATCTACTCTAGTTATCAGATTCATTCTTACATAAACTCTGCCATTTATGAAACATGATGGGTTTTAGAGATATTAAACAATTGCTGATTTGATATGGTCCCAGTAATTTCAACTTTGGTTGCTTTGGACAACTTTAAAGAAAAGGGAACAGGTTTTGAAGATGGGTGGTGACAAAATACTGAGCCCTAAGATTTATGGCTGGAGTGCAGTAGCACGTTCATAGTGCAAATGAAGTTACAGGCAGTCCCCGGTTTACGACGGTTCCGCCACGACGCCCGAGGTTACGACGCTTTTCAAATATATTCATCAGAAATTATTTCCCGCTTACGACGCATGTTCCGGGTTACAACGCGTCGTGCGCCGATCCAATGGAAGAAATATGGCCCCAAAACGGCAGAATAATCATAATTTGAAGGTTTTTTTGATGTAAAACTCAATAATAATGCAGTTTACGTCGTTTTCAATGCACCCAGAGCATTAAAAGTAAGGTTTTCTTATGATTTTTGACGATTTTCGACAATTTTCTGGCTTACGACGATTTTCGGGTTACGACGCGACGCAAGAACGGAACCCCCATCGTAAACCGGGGACTGCCTGTACTGTGAGATGTAGCATCCATTGACTGGAATATGGACAAGAGACCTCAACATTTTTTTTATTAATAAGCAGTTTCAGAACATCAATGAGGTGACATTTTCAACGCATGAGGTCTACAATGAGGTGGTTTAGACATGAGATGAGGAGTGAGGGACAGTGAGTCAGAAAAGTAATGGACATGAAAGCGATATGATACAGACCCATGAGCAGGCCCAGAAAATTATGGGAAATAGGGGCATAAATAAAGACCATCAGACCAGAAGGAAATTTCGGCAGAAAGTGCACAAGACATATACACTAAAATTACTAAAGATGATGATAAATCTGAAAAGACTTACATCATCTGAAATATAACTCTGATTTATCTACAAATACCACAGCTTAAGCTACAAGGACAAAATTATTCATAGAGAAGTCAACAGATGTATTACTTACTATGAACAAAGCTGGTACATTATCCTTCAGGAGATTCAGCAAATTGATAAGAGCTAAGGCACAGTCTGCGGATATGTCTTCCAAGCTCACCACACGTGTTATTACCTCCTCAATAACAGAACTTATCAAGACACCTGAAAGTTTAATAGATTTACATTGATTACTGGTTACTACTGATTCTTGTCCTTCCACTAATGTTTACTTAGACTAAGTGAAAGATATATAAGCTATTCTACTATCCTTTTACTTCTGATAAAGCTAACATTACGGTAAAGAGATTCTATATAGAAAGGGAAAGTGCAAAAATAGATAAACATTATTTTAATAAGATTAAGCACAACTGCACAAAGAACAGTATAAGTTCAGAGCATGAAAGACTCTTATTAGTCGACAATGAGACCTAGAGTCCCAAAAAGCAAAACTTTCAAAATAAGTATCAATTAGTTTTAAGGAGAGAGAAAGCAATTAGTACCCAACATGTAACTGGAAGTGAATTTATACAAAGGGAATTACAGTAATAGCTTATTTCACTTGATCAAACCTGACATTTCTCTAAGCTAAAAGGCAAAGAAAACAAGAGATAAACTACATTATTTAGTGCCATTACGACACATTAATTGCAAACATCTTTGTTTAATGAAACTTATTAATGTTGATAAGTTAGAGACGATGAAACACTTAACTTTGAAGAGCAAGAACCTACAATATGACAAAACCCTCAACATATTTCTGTAAGGCTCAGGGGCTGAAGAGGCAAAGTCAACTGCAACTGACAGTTTATATAAAAGCCAGCATCTGATCTCAAATGGAGCATTTTTTCAGTTCTATGAAAGACTTTTGTTTGCTTCAGCCATCCAGGAATAGGTAAAATCTTGCAAGATTCTTTTTTTACTGGCAGGCATCACAATAACATACAAATCTTCTCCAGTCACCGTTCCTTTATGGCAGGAGTTCTCAACCTGGGGTACGCATACCCCAGGGGTAAGTGACAGGTTTCTCAAAATACTTCGGTTTTGAATAACTGCAAGCCTGTTTGTAGAAAGTGGCCTACATGTACTTTGTCAATTACTCAACTGTAAAAGATTCTTTCGACAGTTTGTCATTGACCAGATTGTGGTCAAGAATGGCAAGTTCTTATTCTGCTTTAGCAAAGAAATGCGTATGGAACCTTCTGATGTTTCCCTCTACATACCGCTGTGAGTAGGGAGTCTCAGCACTGTGCTTGATTAAAAACAAGTTACGTTCACGTCTTGCAGTCAAAGACGACATAAGAGCGGCTCTTTCAAAGGCCGTGCCGAGGATTGACTTGTTGGTAACAAAGAAACAGGCCCAGCCATCTCACTGAATTAGTCTATACTTGTATTTTAATGCAGTCACACACACTAACTTCCCTATGAGTAAGTAACTAGTTATTAATAATTAGTTGCAAGGCTTAACAATCAGCATTAGTTTGCAGTCAGTGGAACACAATGCCTTCTTAATACTATTTTGTTATTTTTTTTCATGCTAGTGACGCTAGTCACCCACATGGTAATTTCCCCATGAGTAACTAGTTATAAGCTATATATAGCACCACTACCTCACAGTCACAGTTACTGGGAAAATGTGTCTGATTTAGTTCTATTTTATTATTTTTATATGCGATTCACAAACACAGTGACTTACCTGTCACTGTTACTAGTTACAAGTTGCAACTAGCTGCAAGCAACACTAGTTCACAGCCACAATGATCGAAAACTGTCTGATCTAGTTCTGTTTTAGTAAATGTATTGCATGCAAGCAGCCAGTCACATAGTGTTTCCCAGTGAAATACAAGTTCCTATCAACACTACCTCATCAACTGAAAATTTGTCTGCTCCACATATATAACACAATTTAAACTTAACTAAGTAAAAAAACCATGCATTTCTTTTTACGCTTCCTGATGCTTCATTGTTAGTAAGGGGTACGTGATCAGTACTGAAAGACTTCAAGGGGAACATAAGATTAAAAAGGTTGAGAACCCCTGCTTTATGGTGACTGGAAATATTTCCAGCAATTGCTCTCTCATATAAATCACTGCAGGATAGTTTTTTTGTTAAGACTTGTTCTGAATAGATTTAGCTAAACCATCCAAGGAGGTAAAATTCCTCATAAACATGGCCACAACTAAATCTCTCATGGCATGTCATTTGTAAAAATAAGAGGTTCATAATTTGCATAAGCCTTTGTTCACATATATAACAGCACTTTTAAAGGCTCACTAAAACAAAAATCAATTTTACATGAGATTACAGTGCATTGTAATAACTATATACATCTACAGTACTTACCCATAGCTTTGGTATAGACAGAACAAGGAAGAACAGTTTGCCAAACCCGATGCAACAGCTGTAACTGGTGAAGGCACTGTCTCATGCCCTGTTCTGCTTTATTGACACCATCTATATTACAGCCTATTGTGTCTAAGCCTGAAAATAAACAAAAATTGTCTTTATACACTGAGAAAAACGGATACTGAGTTACATCCACCAAAGGCTATGGTTTTCTTTTTTGTTTTGTTTTTCTGGACCTTTAAATGTGAAGCTTGTCAAAGGTGGCCTCCATCACTCCTATGGGACCATTATTATCAAAACCTCTACCTCTAAGACTCTTTAAGAATGTATCTGTGGATTCATCTTCTCATAGACTAGGATTTTTCAGGCTACTGTGATCATCTGTCAGTGACCCAAAATTAGAGTTTATGGCAGTAATTAAATTTCCCAGGATACTATGTGATTAGTTCATAAATGTTTCACAAATGTCAGTTTCTTTTAAACTACAGTGGGATGGCAGACCTCAATTTTCAAGTCATGAATTCAAGCAATCTCTCAAACACTGAGGCGTTCATCATGCTGTATCTAGTCCGCATTATCCTCAGACTAATGACCAGGCTGAAGAGTCTGTGAAGAATGTTAAATACTTATCTATTTACTTATGACAACTGCTGTTGATGGCAATCAAGTCTTCTGAAATTCACCAAAAACTTTGCCCTCATCCACTTCCGTCAGCAGTTCCCTTACTAATTGGCAGCTGAATGGTAACCATCAGTGGATAAGCATGATGCTAACCAACTTTTGGTCTGGGAAAAGGCAGAGAGATACTCTGATCATTCTCCTCGCCCTTTAACTCCCTTCAAGAAAGGTATTCAAATTCAGATCCAAGGTCAAGTACCAAAATGAAGGGACAAAGTGGGTCTAACTGTTGGTACTGGATGTTACTGGGACAATCACATCAAATAGACAAGTGGCTGCACATGTTGGCGTAACCAACCGATTCTTAAAGAAGTAATCGTTAACAACGTTGCCCTGATTATGTGCAAGTAGTCTATGTTGTATATATATTTCCAGAAGAAGGGAGATGAAAAGATTCTATTTGCTTGTTTCTGCCAATTAGGCTATTAACTCTACAATGGTTGTTTGGCTTTAGGTTTGCTACTGTTACTCCAGAAGAGTTCCAATTTTAGAATTACTGCCTATAATGTTTGGTTTATGTTTAGTTTTCCTGCAGTATACATAGTACTTAATAAAGGGAGTACAATATTTGCCTGTCATTAAAACATACCAATATGAGTTATGAAGAGATTGCATAGCAAATATAAGAGTATATACATATCACGATCTAGCATTTCTCACTCCCTCACCCTGAAACTGACTAAGTGTCTAACTAATCTCTTTATCAAGTTAGATTTTACTGATTTTAATAACAAAGAGTTGCAGTATGCCTTACTAGTACCATGAAGCTGGTATATGAACACTATCACATACAAGCTAACATCAGCATGTGAACTAGAAAGGAGTAGAGTAGAGTAGAGAGAAAACTTAGTCATTATTGTAAGGGCTAAGTTATAAAGCTACAGTAAATCAAAATATAAAATAAAGACACTGTTCTTGAACTCACCACATGATTCTCTAAGGGTATCAATAAGGGCTGTGCGATGGCCTTGCAATGCCTTTAAGAAAGTGGTAGTTGCCATTTTCCGTAGCTCATGGCCAAGGTCAACTGTTGTTAAGATGCTCTCTCTCAAGTCTTGGGGGAATTTGTTTTTGTACTGATGTCCTAAAAGCAAAGCATGATGACCCAAGTACATGCTATTATTGTGGATTACAGCTGCAAAAAGAAAGAGAAGACATAAAGAATAAGATAAAATTCAAATACAATAAAAAGCAATATAATAAAATATTTCATTTTACTAAAAACTTCCTATGTTAACAGCAAAGTAATAGCCTCCCAAGAAGTTTCAGCAATACACATAATTATATGTAACTCAATACTTACTTTGAATATTGACACAAAATTTTCACTCTTTCAAGCACAAAAAGAAGTCTTAAAATGACATTTTTATTCTAAAATAATGTTTAACACATACTTACCTGTTAGTTACATATAGCTTTAGTCTTTGACGCCACGCAAAATTTCAAAACGCATGCAGCGCCAGTCCGAATATCGGGTGATCGCCTTTACCTGCCCTCTGTCGGGTACTAGGAACTATTCCAACATGCTTCAGAATAATTTGCCTACCTGTCCCCGTGGGGGAGGAGGGTGGGTTTGATATGTAACTAACAGGTAAGTATGTGTTAAACATTATTTTAGAATAAAAATGTCATTTTAACACATACAACTTACCTGTTAGTTACATATAGCTGATTGACACCTTTAGGAGGTGGGGCAATGACAGCTAAAAAGAGTTGTTGGAAACATTAAGGTTATTAATGTAGAAAATTTCTTAGTTCCTCACCTGCTAAGGTAGCTGATTCCACAGTTACTGCCTCAGTAACCTGCTATCCTCAGAGCAACCGCGGGGTATAATGACCTGGTCGCAGATTGCTTAAGCTGGGTATCAGTCACCTAGGACATGGCCGTGACAATACCACAAGTATGCCCTGCTCAGGCGCAGCACAAACATCATGAATTACAAAAGGGTCACCCAACACCAAAGAAAAAGTATAACCATAAAAACCAAAACCAACTGTGGGGTAAAACTAACCAACACTTACCCTCACAGACAACCGTGAAAAACCTTCACACTCCAAAAAACAAGTAAGTAAAGGTAGGTTAATCCTCCTTTACCCCTTTACCCATTACCGTGCCAGATACAACAAAGGGGCCCTAACGTGCTGCACTCGTCAAACACTGTCTGCACTTGCGAGAGATAATGCAAAGCAAATACAGACTTACACCTCCAGTAGGTTGCTTGCACAATATCTTGAAGGAGAGGTTCCTTTTATAAGCGAGAGAAGTAGAGATAGCCCTCACTTCGTGAGCCTTCACTTTACACATTTTCAAATCATTCTCTGAAATATTGGAGTGAGCTTCAGAAATCAGATTTCTAATAAAAAAGGACATGGCATTCTTGGACATTGGTCTAAGAGGGTTCCTGACCGAACACCATAAGGAATCTGAAGGACCCCTAATATCTTTAGTCCTTCGCAAATAATATTTCAAGGCTCTGACTGGGCAGAGGAACCTCTCCTGCTCCTTACCTACCAATTCCGACAGACTCGAATCTCAAAAGAGCGAGGCCACGGGTGCGAAGGGGTCTCGTTCTTGGCCATAAAAACAGTTTGAAAGAACAAATTGCTTTTGAAGCAGAGAATCCTACTCTCTTATCCAAGGCGTGGATCTCACTGATTCTCTTAGCTGTAGCTAACAAAACTAAAAAGAGGGTTTTCCTCGTAAGATCTCTTAAAGAAGCAGAATCCAGGTTCAAATTTCTCAGACATAAGCCACTTCAGGACTACATCAAGATTCCACGAAACAACTTTAGCATCTGACCTCTTAGAGGTACCGAAGGATTTAATAAGGTCCGTTATATCTTGGTTATTAGAGATATCCAAACCTCTGTGACGAAAAAACAGTAGCCAGCATGCTACGATAACCTTTAAGTGTGGATACAGAAAGGTTCTTATTCCCGAGGAACAAAAGAAAATCCGCAATCTCGCCACCGAGGTTCTGGAAGAGGAAATGTCATGATCTTTGCACCATGAACGAAACATATTCCACTTGGACTCATAGACCTTGATCGAAGATGGTCTTCTGGCTCTATCGATGGATTGAGCCGCTTTCTTCAAAATCCTTTGCTTCTGAGTAGACGTTCGATAGTCTGAACGCAGTTAGCCGCAGACTTGACAGGTTTTCGTGAAATCTCCTGAAGTGGGGCTGTCTGAGTAAATCTACTCTGTTTGGAAGGCTCCTCGGAAGTCGATCAAGAGATCCATGAGAACTGGGAACCAATCCCTGGAAGGCCAGAAGGGGGCTATCAACGTCATCCTGGTGTTGGAGTGGTGCTGAAATTTCTCAACACTGCACCTAACATCTTGAACGCGGGAAGGCGTAAAGGTCCAGACCCGACCAATTCAGTAGCATTGTGTCCGTCTGGAAGGCTGCTTGGTCCGGGACAGGAGAGCAGAAGATTGGGAGCCTGTTCGACTTGTTCGTCGCGAACAGGTCTACCAGAGGTTGACCCCAAAGTCTCCACAGCGACTTGCACACTTCTTCGTGCAAAATCCACTCTGTGGACAGAACCTGGTACTTCCTGCTCAAGGAGTCCGCTCACGTTGAGGGCTCCCTGAATGAATCTCGTTAGGAGCAGAATCTTGTGCTTTTCTGCCCACAAAAGGAGGTCTCTTGCTACCTCGCTGAGGGAGTAAGAATGAGTGCCCCCTGTTTCTTTATATAAGACAACGCTGTGGTGCTGTCTGAATGAACCAGAACTGTTTGTCCCTGTATCTAAAAGGTAGGAAGTGTACGAGACTCAGGTGGATTGCTTTCAACTCCTTCTTGTTGATGTGCCATTCTTTTTCTGTCGCATTCCACAAACCTGAAATTTCTTTTACCCCAACGTCGCTCCCCCATCCTACTTCTGACGAGTCTGCAAACAGTTCGTGGTTCGGGTTCGACGGAAAAGAGAGAGACCTTTCTCTAATTTTCTTCGATCTAACCACCACCTTAGATCCTCCTTGATACGGTCCGAGATTGGAAAGGAGAAGGAGTCTGGAAGCGTTTTCCTGTTCCATTGCTCCCTGAGGTAGAATTGAAGGGGGCCTCATGAAGTCTCCCAGGAGACAAACTTTCTATTGACGCCAGAGTTCCCAGGAGGCTCATCCAAGCCTTTGCGAACAGGTATCCATATCCAGAAAGTTCTGGACTTTTGGGAGACAGTCCGAGATTCTTTGATCTGACGGAAAAGCCAGAAAAGGAACTGTTTCCAGTCTCACTCCTAAATAAATCCTGGATTGTGAGGGAGATAGGTGAGACTTCTTCCAATTGATTAGAAGTCCTAGCTTCTGTGTCAAGTCGAGAGTTACTTTCAAATCCTCCAAGCACTGAGACTGAGACTGGGAAACGAAGGAGCCAATCGTCTAGATAGAGAGAGATCTTTATTCCTCTGAGATGAAGAGCTTTGGCAACAGTGGACATAACTCTTGTGAATACTTGAGGGGCTGTGGACAGACCGAAGCACAGAGTCCTGAACTGATAAGTCTTCTCCTGGAAAACGGCGAAGAAACTTCCTGGGCGCGGGATGGATCGGAATGTGAAAGTAAGCGTCCTGCAGATCTATTGAGACCATCCAATCCCCCGGACGAAGAGAATTGAGGACGGATTGCGCTGTCTCCATCGAGAAACTGGTTTTCCCACGAAAAGGTTGAGAGAACTCACGTCCAGGACTGGTCTCCAGCCGCCTGAGGCCTTTGGAACAAGAAAAGGCGGTTGTAAAAGCCTGGAGAGTTGACTTCTTCCACGATCTCTATCGCTCCTTTTAAAAGCATGGAGTCTACTTCCGCACTCAGAACCGAGCATTTCTCTAAGTTGCTGGAATATGCTGTCAAAGCTAAAGGTTCTGTTGCAAGAGGGGGGCCTCTTGAGGAAGGGGATAGAATATCCTTCCTTTAGCACGGACGTGGTCCACTGGTCCGCTCCGATCTCCTCCCAAATTTGCCAGAACTGCTGAAGTCTGGCTCCTACTAGTGCATGGAGGACATGCAGATCACTTTTAATTGAGGGTTTGATAGCCCTGGAGACAAATCTTGCTTTGCCCCGAAACTAGATCCTGTACGGGTGAGGGGCCTGCCACGAAAGGGCCTATTTTGATTAACTAGAGGACGAGTTTGCGCTGGCAGAGAAGGTTGAGGAGCTTTTGGTTTACGAGAGGATTGCGCCAAAAGGTCCTGTGTGGACTTCTGAGTAAGGGATTTCGACACTTCGGCCACAAGTTCTTGAGGGAAAAGGTGCTTCTTATCCAGAGGTGCGAAAAGAAGAGCCGATCTTGAGTCCTAGAAACTCCACGAGCGACAAAAAGAGCACCAAAGTTGTCGCTTATAAGAACTCCTAACGTGAAGATGGAGGCTAACTCAGACGCACCGTCACGAATCCCTTTATCTAAGCAGGACATAACAGAAGAGAAATCATCAAATGCGCTTGAAAGACCAAAAGACTTTACTTTCCTACCCAAAGCGCCAATAGTCCAGTCCATAAAACTGATGACTTCAAAACTCGGAAAACGTTCTTCAAAAGGTGGTCCAACTCTGAAGGAGAGAAGAAAATCCGAGCCGAGTTCATCGCAGAACGACGAGTAGAATCAACGAGACTGGAGAAGTCTCCCTGAGAGGAGGCAGAAGCTCCCAGAGAGAAAACTTCCCCAGTGTCGTAGCAAGCCTTCTCTCTTAGTAGAAAGCTTGGAAGGAGGGAAGCAGAAAGTGGTTTCCCCTGATCACGCTTTGTCTTCCAACCAGGAGTTCATTTTCTTTAATGCCTTCTTAGCTGAAATAGAAAGCACTAACTTCATAAAGGAAAGAGGTAGGAGGCTTCGAGTCTCTTCACGCGACTGAGAGAGAGGGGAAGCCGGAGCCGAGGTGCAAAATCCTCAGGAAAATTATCAATAAAGAAGCGAAGAAGCTTCTTATAATCCGAGCGAGAGGAGTCTGGTTCTTTGGTCTACAGGAAACTCTTCCACAACTTCTTCCTCAGACGAAATAGGAGAAAAACCTTCCGCTTGCACACACACATCCTGTGAAGGAGGAGTAGGAGCCTGAATAAGAGCTTGAGGAGGAGCCTGAGCCTGAGTAGGCGCCACAAGAGGAGCCTGAACTGGCGCCACAAGAGGAGCCTGCGCCACAAGAGGAGCCTGAACTGGCGCCACAAAAGGAGCCTGGGATGGCGCCTCACCTGGCGCTACCTGAGGAGCTTGAGCCTGAGAGAGCGCTAAATCTTGAGGGAGCGCCTGAGCCTGACTAGGCGTCGAGCCTGATCCTGAGCCTGAACCAAAGGAGGATCAAGAGACACAGATCGAGGAGGAGCTTTCGTACTGGGCGCCCGAGAGCTCGAGACGAAGGAGGAGGCATCAAATACACTTCAGAAGGCTTTGCTGGAGAAGAACCAGGCCTTCCGAGCCCGCCAAGAATGCTTCCAATTTTCTTGTGCATCGCTCGAAGAAAGTCATGAGTAGACGAGGATCCAACTGGGGAACGATGATCAGTAGAGCCAGGATCGTGATGAGGAAGAGGCGCAGAAGCCACAATAGGCTTACGTGAAACCAAAGGAGAAACACCGGGAACGCTGGGCAATACCGAATGGGAAGTCTTATACCTCTTGCGCACATGAGCCTTGCGCCTGGGAGAAGATTCTTCTGACGACGAAAAATCTCTCCGACTCTCCCAAAAACTACAGGAAGGCTGTGATAAGCGAAATGGCTTCTTCTTCTGAACCGCTGAAGGCGAAAGATTCCTGGACCTCTTCAATGGTCTAGACTCGCTGAAATCTCCAGCCTCTGCAGGCGAATCACTGGAGCTTGAAGAAAGACACTTCCTGAGTCGCCTTTCCAACGGCGCCTGAAACAGCCTGGGAAACAACAGGACTGTTCGAGGGGGCGGCTGCTCGTGAGCAGACCCCACTCGCCTCCCTTGGACTTTCAGCATGTCTTCTCCCAGGAGCAGGGAAGCTTGACAGAGGCTTAGGTCTAGGAGAAACGAGTAGGCCGAGCAACCACCTCCTCCACCACACTAACACTTTGCATTGCACTTAAATTATTCACAATATCTTGGAAAGAATCCATACGCTCATGAAGGGATTTCACGTTAACGCCAATATCCTCCATGGCGCCCACAATAAGGTTAAATCTGGCGTCCATCTGGACTTGATACTCAGACACGGTAACGGGTTCAGGGATATCAGAGTCAGGAATAGGAATATTAGTAGCCACGGGGATATTAATAGAAGTTTCCTGCATAGCTAAGGGAGATTCCAGTTTCTGAGAGAGAGAAGAAGAACTTCTAGCTAAAGCTTTCCTGGCTCTATCTTTCTCAAGCTTCTTTACATACTTAGATAGAGCCTTCCAATCTTTTTCAGTCATACTGACACATTCATCACACTTCCTCTCATATGAACATTCCTGACCTCTACAAGCCACACAAATTGAATGAGGATCAAGACTAGCCTTGACCAACCTCGTCTTACAGCCTTTGCTGCATACCTAAAGGTATAAGACCCAGAATCTGACATAATTATCAGAAAACCTGACTAAATAGGTGACAAATAACTGGCAAAGCCGCAAACCAACAAGAGAGTACTTCACCAAGTGAAAACAGCTCGATGTAGGCAGATACAATGAAATTTAGCCGAAATACCGACAACAATGTCGCCGTGTGACGGCAAAATTATTCTGAAGCATGTTGGAATAGTTCCTAGTACCCGACAGAGGGCAGGTAAGGGCGATCACCCGATATTCGACTGGCGCTGCAACGCTTTTGAAATTTTGCCGTGACGTCAAAGACTAAAGCTATATGTAACTAACAGGTAAGTTGTATGTGTTAAATCATTGGTTTGGAATAATGTAAAAGAAAAAGCATTTCTGTGCAGTATGTCATGTTTGAATGCCATGCCACCTGAAGATGTGTCAACATCCAGAAACATAAGTGCAGGAGTATAAATCAATTGCAGTACTTCTAGGAGTAGTAACACCAACCATTAATAATATCTAGCTCCATCCAAGCATGAGTCTATAATAGATGAGTATTAGTAACCAAGAAGTATGACCACTGACTGTTGTGTTCACAAACGGTGCCATGAGTGCTGTAGTGTCTATGAGTACAGGATTTACAGGCTGCTCTAGGAGCCAAAGCCCATGTCAGCAAGTGGCTGGTTTAACCTAAAATAATAAACTACAATGTGGCATAATCCACAGCACATGTCCTTAGTCAGAACTTTTTCTTCTTGGCTTGTAGTAAGTACAAAGGGATAATTCCTCAAATCACAAAACAATCACTCTTAATTCTGTAATAAGAAACACTGTCACCACAGATGGGTACCTCAATGAGGCCAACACTAAAGTGGTTCTGGAAAACTTGCAGCTATGCTATGTCTATATCTAACCAGCTACGGAGGTTAAATCCTTGTCTTACCAAACTGATGTAAAGTACTGGATACAGAATGAGATCCTACCAAGAATCATGCAAAAAAGACATACATATAGTAACCAAGAGGAAAAGAGAATTAGAAAACACTGAAGAATAGCTGGAAAACAACCAAATATACATGAGACATAATATTTGAGAGAAGGGAGAGGGTAAGTGAATTTCATGAGCTAAACCAGGCAGTTGACAAATTAACAAGCACACTGCTGTGCTTTATAACAGTAATAAAGCTATGTATCCTGCACTGATAATAATACAAGCTAAAAATAAATGTTTAACATTATTTATATGTTTACTGAGAAAATACCTACATCAAATGAAGCACACAGTGATTGCAAAACCCACTGGCTGACCAAAGGAAACAAGAATACCTGCACAAGGTGACCACAGCACATTGGTATTCACAGTGCTTCCTACAGGAGAAAACCTCACAAGAGACTTATTAGGGAACAATTAGTCATGGAGATGACAGGAAATTGTACTGGGAATTCACAATAAAAAACAAGGTAAAGTAGTAAATAACTAATGATGAAAAATAGGCAAAACATCACAGCAAGGATGGCAAGAATGGTATTAACCCCCATGTATTATGGCCAGCCCTATGAGAGCTGTTAATCAGCTGTGGTCTGGTTAACTATTTTAATAATAATAATAATTCCATAGGTAATGCCCACGGCGCTCAAACATTGGCAACATATGCCCACTTGCTAGAGTACAAGAAAATCAATGACAAGCCTTGGCCTCTATTTCTGCCAAGATAATTCACCATCCAGCCTAGTTTCTACATCCACCATTAAAACTACCACTGCTTTACTGTGTATGAGTAAAAGGGGTAGAAGAAGAAAAGCTAAGTCAAGAGCTCTATCATTCCATGATGCCTGCAGCCTCCATTATAGGACCCATGATGATGACAACATTAAAAGTACTGTACCTCCGATCACCACAAATTGGTAGAATAGTGTCAACCCACCCAAAGACATGGAGAAAGAGGAACCACCACCTGGGGTGCTGTTCTACCTACTTGAATGACTGTCTAGGTAAGGAACTTCTTTCAAAGTGTGTCTGAAAAAGCTGCTGACACCAAAGAGGCAAATTTAAACTGACAGGACTGCGTGAAGTTGACAAGGATACTGGTCTTATCTTGTCTACAGATTAAATGAAATTCCAGTGACACTGAGTGAAGTTTTGTTTTCTATCAACAATAAACAATAAAACTCTACACAATATTTTGTCATCCTTCATGTACCTTCTATTTGTCTACACATATTGTAGGGAGTTAAAAATGTCATACAAGATGACAATCTTTAGTATAATATACATAACTAAGGAGTGTGGGAATAAAGTATCTATTTTTCAAAGCCAAGCTTGGTGTAATTTTACAAAAAACAGGTTTTGACATAGGAAAAACTTATTTTTGGTAGTCGCTGTTGAGTCCTCAAGAAGTTACCTCCCATGGTTTACCAGAGCTCCATGGTGACCAAACTAATATCAAAGGATTCTCTTCTAGTTGGTCTTTTGGCCAGGTATTGTGTCGTAATGATTAACATTATAACACATGATGGAGTATATAATGGACTCAAAGATAAGAGGGCACTTTCCCTTATCTTCAGCAAAGCTGAACCCAGTTTTTCCAACATCAAAAAAACTTGCAAGAAAGAGAAGTGACTATTGCGCATGCATTTCCGTCCTCTTCTTTACAACCAGGCCGTTAAAAGACCAAGGAGCCATTACTCTCTGTTGGTCAATGCAGGTTGATCCCTTGCCCAAATCCCATGCCTTTTCATCAGGAAAGTGGGAGGGTTTTGAGGACTCAACAGCGACTACCAAAAATAGGTTTTTCCAACGTCAAAACCTGTTTTTCCTATGTCAAAACTTGTTTTTTGATAGCGCAGTCGCTGTTTCATCCTCAAGGAGCTTTACAAAGAAATTAACAGGTGAAGAAAAAGGCTTAAGCTCTCGCTTTTTAATCCCAACACCCCAAAGGAAATAACATTTCCGGTCCAAGGGCAAGCCACAAATTTCAAGTCCCATTTTTTATTCTAAATACTCTTCAGGTTTTGATACCAAGGAACAAGAAACTATACACGAACTTACGTTTTAGGATGTAGTTCTACAGTGGCTTACCTAAGCATGCTGGGTTTGGTTGTTGTACTGTCGCCCCTCTCCCAGCAATAGTTAGCATACTCACCGTCAATATGACCCCTGGTTTTCTGCTGCAGCACCTAGGAGTTAAGACTAAGTATGCCACGTACCGATACATAGTGTAGTCGAATTTGTTCGAGCATGTGGCAATAATTTAACTGGTGACCACCTTGTACATTCAGAGACTTCTTCAAAAGAGACATTTCTGAAGAAGGCCAAAGACGTACTTACTTTCCTGACATCATGTGACCTATGGAAAGAGTGTGGATTTCCCTTTTTGATGAGAAACACTACAATCATTCTCAGTCTTTGTAGGGAGAGTGGTTAGTTTGTGCTAGGGTGTAGGAAAATAGGACCTTCTGGGGTGTTTGCCGTGACTTCTAGGTAAACCTTAAGTGCTTGAACCGGGCATAATGTCTTGTCTGCTAAATTGAATTTTCTTATAAGAATGGATTTCCTTTTTAAAGGATCCATATTCTTGGCCAGGAATGATGGGCCAGGGGACAATAATAATTGATGGTCAGTTATTTGCGTGATGCATCGTCCCCATCTAAGACAGCCCAGTTCACTAATACTGTACGAGCCCCTGATGCTAATGCAATCAAGATGATTACCTTTTGTAGCCTGTGCGTTGTGGTTGTATTGGGTCCACTGAATTGAGGGGTTGATAAAAGTCTAAGCACCTTGTTCAGGGACCAAGTAATTGGAAGCCTTTCGGGAGTGGGCCTTTGTAGAGCAAAAGAATGCAGAAGGGAAGTGACAACCTCTATACTGGGGTCAATCCCGAATCCATAAAGCAAGGGTTTCGTTAATGCAGCCTTGTATGCCATGACTGTTGTAACTACAAGGCATTTGTCTTCAAAAGGGTATATAAGAAAAATAAAGTTTCTACAGAAATCTAAACTGGGCTCTCAGTATGGATATAATCTAACCATATCTTCCATATGGACTGGTAATGCTGGATAGATGTCAGTAATTTTTGCACTTGGTACCTAGCAATGTTGAGTGGGTAATTATCAAGATAGATATTTTTTAAAAATCTATACGTGAAGGTCTTGCCTTAGAAAGGAGAGACTTTCCCTCCTACTGTCTGGGACAGAACAGCAGATGACAGTGGAATTGATCTTTTTGTCCACTGTTGAGGTAATAGGAACCAATGCCTGTTTGGCCAATTTGGGGCTATTAAGTATACTATTCCTACGAAGGTTAGAAGTTTGCTCAAAACCTTTGAAATCTGGGAGGAAAAAATTATCGTCCTCCCCTTATTCCAGTCTTAAGGAAGGCATCTCTTGCTGTTGCTTGACTGTCCAGGTTTGGAGACACATATATCAGGAGTTTGTAGTTCTAGTATGTAGCCAACAGGTACACTTCCGGCTGTGGAAGCACATCGGCTATTGTTTGAAAAGAGTGGTTGTCCAACATCCACTCTGTTGAGGCTGTCATTTTCCTTAATAGAGAGTCTGCTATTACAATGAGACCCCCCTGTGAGGTGAACTAAAGACATGTGCCACTTCCATGCTTCCGCCATCCGAAGTATGGCTAACATTACCATATTGAGAGGACGTGAATGTGATCCAGACCTCTTGATGTAGGATATTGTGGTTATGTTCTCTGTAGGATATTGTGGTTATGTTCTCTCTCTTCTGGAAGTTTGAGTTTTTTTGAGAGACAAAAAGGCAGCCATCAACTCCAGGAAATTGATATAAAAATTCCTGAGTAGCTAATCACCTCCCTGCCACCTGACAATCCTTCCAATGTCCTCCCAACCTGTCCACAAGGCATCTGTGAGTTTGTCACTCATACAGATGGAGGAGTCAGGGTGACCTGTTTCACCAGAGATTCCTTCCAAATCTAAGGCCGAAGTATCTCCCCAACTCTTTTAATCCTTTGATGAGATCTGTCTCGCATCTTTTTTCTTGCATGTTCACATTTTTAGTTGCAATCTATGTATTGGATCTATTACTGACGAGAACTGCAGCAGGCCCATCATACATTCTGATTGCCATCTGGAAACTCTGGGCTGTGCAAAGAACCTTTTGAGGACTTGCCTTATTCTGTTTTGAGTATGATGGAGAGAGACAACAGGCCGTGAAGAGTATCCCAACACAGTCCCAACCACTGAAAGTGTCTGCTGGGCACGAGGCAAGATGTTTTCAAATTTATAATAAAATCGTTTGACTGTACTGTAGTCTGTTGACCATTGCTCTTAGGTTTTTCAAGCACTCTTTTCTTGTGGGTCCCCAGATCTTTTTGTTTGAGTTCTCGAATGAATACCGTTGCTAGTTTTGAAAAATATTCTTTAGGCAATGTTTAGCCTAAAGGACATGACTTTGAATCTGTACATATCTTTCCCTATTCGGAACCTTAGGAAGGGGTGGAAGGGAACAGCTATAGGGATGTGCCAGTGTGCATCTTTCATATCCATAGAAACTGTCCGAGTCCCTTTTTGAAATGATTCAATGTACTTAGGCAACGGTAATTATCCAAAACTTTCGGCAAACAATGTGCTTGTTCAATGTTGATTGGTTGAGGATCACTCTTCTTTTGGATGAGTTCCTTTTGAGGACGCTGAAGAGACATAGTTGGCGGCGAATATATGCAAGTTTCTCTATAGGCCGACATTAACAGGTCCTTCCTGTACATATAAATAATACTGTCCCCCCACAGGGAAAACTTCCATTGTCTGTGATGTCATTGAAGCTAACCCAGAACCAATATAATTCCTCTTGGTATCTGCCTCCTCCTCTGCCTTCACCTTTGATAAACATTCCAGGTGTTGTTTTTTCCTTTTCCCCCCTATGAGATGGTTTTGGACCTTGTGAAAAAGGATGGCCTTGAAGTTGTTGTCCCTTTGCAGGGAATTGTCCCTTCTGACCACCTTCCTGTTTTTTTGAAAAAATTTTTGGGGGTGGCTGAAGGCTTATATGATTTTTGATCGAAGTGAGCCTTTTTTGGGGTTGGGTAAAGGGAAAGTTTGGTTTCTTTGTTTCCTGAATTCCCCTTTTCCCAGAAGAGCATACACTGCAATTCTGTTGGTGGGCATGCTCCTTGAGTTGAGCCACAACAGACTCCTCAAATAGGTCCTTACAGAAGGGGTTAGAATGTAATAATGCAGTGACATTGGAGAGTGATTTGATGGAGCTCTCCAATGCTTCCATTCAAAATTTTATGTGCCATTCTAGGAAGTCAAAGAGTGCTTTTCATCGGGTTCTCATGCGACTTTTGGCCTCAGCAGCAAAAATTATCCTGGGATGTTCTGGAAGCCTTAAGATGGCAACTTCCAGCAAGGTGGTAGAGGTTATAGTGCTAAGGAGTCGGAGCCTGGCATAAAATTCTCACGAGGCAACTTGGTGAGCAACTTGGGTCTTATTCAAAAAGGAGTAGAGATCCATTTCACGCTGACCTGGTAAAGGGTGATTTCTTTAGTTTTTAATGCTATAGGCACAGGTAAGAAAACCATTTCCATTTAAGTGGTTTCTCCAAGTCTGGTGAGGATGGTACCAGGTGCCATTCTATATTAAGGAATGCTGCCGTTTGTAAATTCTACATTTACAACTTCAATCATAGTTTTTCTCTTATTAATTACCTACTTGCCACTGGGAGAGAAAGTGCACATTGAGGCATCTCGTCAAAGATTATCAGTATCATCAGGGGTCAAAGATTATCAGTATCATCAGGGGTGAGTATTGGAGCCCCTATTATGTTTTGATCTGAAGTTCTGTATTCCAAATTGACCCACTGTTGTTTCTAGTCAGAATTCTAAAATCAGCCCTTGTTTGGGCAGCATTTGTATCTACACTCACTTTTCGGTTACAGGGTGTAGTACTTTTACACTTTGGTGCGTACATGACTGAATGACTTTGCTTTTCAGAGTCATGCTTTATGTCCCTTATATATTGCCGTTCTGTGGCAAGGGCATCTTTGATGGTACTCAATTTCCTTACAGAATTGACCAAATGGCACAAACTGTGTATCCCTTTAGGGGTACAGGTCAATAAAAACTCAATTTCCTTGCCGCAAACTGTCTATCCCTTTTGGGGGAGCTTGCCATAAACTGTGTATCCCTTTTGGGGGAGCTTGCCATAAACTGCGTATCCCTTTTGGGGGAGCTTGTGCAATCTAACTGAGCTTCAGCAACTAAACTGTAACTGCCTGTTAATCAAGGGGCAGAAGTCCTGGGCAAGTTACTTCCAAAGTAGACATTTTAGTCTGAGTTAGGTGGATCCCAGTATCCCTTTTGGGGGAAAGATCCTATTTAGCAATAATAGCTGCATGGGGAATAGAACTCCTTCTGGGAGGTTTCTCCCATGGCTAGCTTAAATTTATGTCCCTGGGCCTTCTGGATTCAGCAGGGCCATTTCGATGGCAATGTTCCATTCATATTTTTTAAATAAGAATATGAACTCCTTGTAAAGATTCCTCACTTCCTCCACGGGGTTAACCTGGGAGGTATTGGCGACTGATGTTAATGAGTTTTGGCCCAAACACTGATGTTGTTCGGAGGAAGGGTTAAACATCTGCTGCCGGAGTTCTGCCAAAAGATATAATCTCCCCCTTCCTCACCCCTACTGAACCCTAGGCTTAAAAGCTGTTTCTTTCTTAAAACTTGTTGCCAGGAGCATACTACAGATCCCGCCCAAATCTGGCGACCAAGCAAATTTTCCTTTTTTTTTTTACAAGGACTATGCTCATGGCAGGTGGTTATGGGCTGTACCCACTGGCAAAAGTGAACCGAGCAATTTGCTACGGAACACTTGAACTGAGGATCCTGCCTAATGGCGGCCCTGTAGTGATATAAAGCAAGTTGTTATTAGAAGCTAGTTAGCATTAATTGTTTTTAAGTGAGGGACACTTCTGTAGTTCCTCGTATAGTTTCCATATTACAGGTTGATTACAATCGTGCAGTTTTAATACGTTTAATTAAATATCTATGTTAAACCCTCTAAGGTTTAGGTTAGTTTTCATACCTGTACATGGCTGTATTACTTATACACTGTTAGTTCTTTTGCAATGGCCAAATGAAATTTTTAATTCCAATTGTCATGCCATTCAGACTAACTGCTATGAACTAATTTGTTTGACTAACCAAACTACTGTTTTATATAGCTTAGGGTAATGATTCTAGTATAATCTACATTAAGCTAAGAACAGAGGATTTCTTAGAAGGTTCTTGCTTAACCTATTCTAGGCTTATTTACAATTTAAAAGATATAAACTTTACAGAAAATATTTCTCTTATCTGTTTTTCTGTTTTATGTGGCCGAGACTACCTTTTCATCTGATATTCGGCCACCACTGTTTTAGGCTAACAGTAGGATATTCCTTATAAGGGGGTTCCTACTTAATATTGCTAGGCTACTGCCTGTTCTAGATTTATAACCTTCAAGGATATAGGCTACACAAGACCCTACTAGCAGTAACCTTACAGATATGCTACCGAGTCATAACAAACTAGGTTATTTTATTTAGGCTAGGATACTGTTTATATATAATCCTACGCTTATTTGTTCTTTCTTAACCTAGTATAGGATATTGCCTAATCCAGATTATTATAAAAACAGAAAACTTACTAATATGTAACCTTATAATTACTCAACTATCTGTCTAACCCAGTTGGTTATTTATATCCAATCCTAGGCTATTTCGTTTAATATATAAAACAGTAATCACTTATGTGTAACCTTGTAACCTGGTTATAACTTACTCTAATCTAGGCTACTGCCTAATCTGGATTATTTAATTCACACTTAAGTGTATCGGTTACATAAACAAAACACAATTAGCTTACCTTAGTATGTAGCTTAAGGCTAGGTTACCATCTCATCCAGCACAGATTACAATTTCATCTAGTCCTAATTACATGGTCTAGGCCAACAATTTAGTCCAAAAATGGGATGTTTCATGAAAAGTTACCACTTAACTTGATATAACGTAATGCCTAAGCTAGTCCAGGATTATTTAGCTCATGCTTAAGTGCACAGGCTTGTATAAAAGGGAAAAAATTTTATACTAATATGTAGCCTCATTGTTAGGCTATCGATTTACTTTGCCCAGATATTGTTATTATCTGATCCTAGGGTCCTCGGTCTAAGCTAGGCCACTTAGGATACGTAATCCAAGGACATAGGCTACAGACAACATTCACTATTAATCTAGTCTGAATTATTATCACTTACTGCCTAGATTATTGTAGACATCATATAATCTGAAAGGATTTTCCATATTAATAATAAGTTGTGGAACATATCTTTTAGTTGAAACATTTAGTTAGAATTCAAAACAATTTTCGTTTTACAAAACTAGGTAGGCTAGCAATCAATGAGCTGGGTTCCAGCTTTAACACACAAATTATATAAATTCCAGAGGTTTAAAACTAAAACTTTTACCTGGAAAGTTAATACTGAGCACCTAGCTTGCTATTTTTGATGTTTCCACAATCCTCGATACTAAAACGGAGAAAAAAAGTTAAGAATTTTTTTTGGAGCGCTGGTAACAACGTGAACAGTTCGCTTTAGACCAAACAGAGAGTAATGGCTCCTTTGTCTTTTAACGGCCAGTTGAAAACAAAAAGGCAGATGCGCATGCGCAATAGTCACTTCTCTTTCTTTGCAGGTTCTTTTGATGTTGGAAAAACTGGGTTCAGCTTTGCTGAAGATAAGGGAAAGTGCCCTCTTATCTTTGAGTCCATTATATACTCCATCATGTGTTATAATGTTAATCATTACGACACAATACCTGGCCAAAAGACCAACTAGAAGAGAATTCTTTGATATTAGTTTCGTCACCATGGAGCTCTGGTAAACCATGGGAGGTTACTCCTTGAGGACAAAACAGTGACTACGCTATCAGAAATAGACTATATAATGAAATTACAAATTCACATGGGCTAGAGTAATTTCACTTATATAGTTCGTACTAGTTATGAGTATGGTTTTGTATATGAATGACTGTATATTTCACTGGGTGTAACTCAAACAATCATTGTAAACATAGTGGATATACAGTCATACCTGCTTGCTGAGGTAATGTGGCTAGAGAGTAAGCATGTGCAGTAGGCACCACATGGCAGTATAAGGACAAAATATTTCGCACAGTGTAGAAAAGTCGTCCAGCATGCTGCGGTGAGCTTGTGCATGCTTCTTCCATTGTTTCGTATATCAATTCTACAAGGTCACACATAGAAGCACTGAAAAAGTTAACGCATAAATATGAAAAACAGCAATATAAAATCACTTAACCCTTAAACGTCGAGCCTCTATTTACAAAAGTGTCTGCCATATGCCGGCGGGGCTTGGGAGTTAGCGCCGAAGCGGAAAGAAAGTTTTTTTTAAAAAATCACAGCACACTTAGTTTTTAAGATTAAGAGTTCATTTTTGGCTCCTTTTTTTCTCATGGCCTGAAGTTTAGTATGCAACCTTCAGAAATGAAAAAAAATATCATTATCATATATAAATATTGGAATATATAACAGCACAAAAAAAAGTCATATATAATTGTATACAAGGAGCAAAACGGTTAAAGCTAATAAGCTATTTTTTTTGTTGTATTGTAAACTAAATTGCGATGATTTTGGTATATAACAAATTGTAAAACGATCAAAGCAACACAGAGAAAATATTATCACAAAATGATGCATGAATTAATTAACGCTCGGACGTAAAAAAGTTTTTCAAAAATTCACCATAAATCGAAATATTGTGCTAGAGACTTCCAATTTGTTGCAAAATGAAGGTAATTGATTGAATATTACTAGAATGTAAGAGTTTTAGCTTACAATTGCATTTTTCGACCATTTCGGTCGAGTCAAAGTTGACTGAAGGTTGAAATTTCGGCACTTATCGTGATTTATATGAAAATATTTCAAAACTGATAAAAGCTACAACCATGAGTTATTTTTTGTTGTATTGTACATGAAATTGCACACATTTTCATATATAAAACTTTATGTAATGGCTAATATAAAACAGTGCAAAAATTGCAACAAAGTGACTAAAGAAATTCTGAGATTTTCAGCAGAGTTAGCACGTGCAGAGGTAAGGAAAAAGTTTTTTTCAAAAATTCACCATAAATCGAAATATTGTGCTAGAGACTTCTCGTTTGTTGCAAAATGAAGGTAAATGATTGAATATTACTAGAATGTAAGAGTTTTAGCTTACAATTGCATTTTTCGACCATTTCGGTTGAGTCAAAGTTGACCGAAGGTTGAAATTTTGGCACTTACCGTGATTTATATGAAAAAATATTTCAAAACTGATAAAAGCTACAACCATGAATTATTTTTTGTTGTATTATACATGAAATTGCACACATTTTCATATATAAAATATTATGTAACGGCTAATATAAAATGGTGCAAAAATTACGACAAAGTGACTACAGAATTTCTGAGATTGTAAGAGCCTGACGCCATCTCTTCCAAACACGTGTGTGTTCGTGTGTTCGTCGTCCATCGGAGTGGCGAGACGTTTGGTGTCTTCACAAACAGAAATATACACACAGTTTGATACAGAAGATTCGTTGGAACATTACGAGTACATGATTAGAATGCTTGCATGGCAATGCAAGTAGTGGCGATTGTACATACATCAAGACAACAATGGTTAGGGAGAAACAGACAGAAATATTGTATGGCTGAAATCGCATTCCTTTAGAGAAAGAAAACGAGATGCTCTTGTTGTCTTGTCCACTCTGATGGACGACGAACACACACGTGTTTGGAAGAAACGGCGTCAGGCTCTTACAAGATTTTCAGCAGATTTAGTGCGGACGTAAGGAATGTAAGAGTTTTAGCTTTCAATTGCATTTTTCGACCATTTCGGTCAAGTCAAAGTTGACCAAAGGTTGAAATTTTGGCATTTATCGTGATTTATATGAAAATATGTCAAAATTGATAAAAGCTACAACCATGAGTTATATTTTGTTGTATTCTACATGAAATTGTGCACATTTTCATATATAAAACTTTATGTAATGACTACTAGAAAACAGTGCAAAAATTACGACAAAGTGACTAAAGAATTTCTGAGATTTTCAGCAGAGTTAGCGCTGACGTAAGGAGAAAGTTTTTTTCAAAAATTCACCATAAATCGAAATATTGTGCTAGAGACTTCTCGTTTGTTGCAAAATGAAGGTAAATGATTGAATATTACTAGAATGTAAGAGTTTTAGCTTACAATTGCATTTTCCGACCATTTCGGTCAAGTCAAAGTTGACCAAAGGTTGAAATTTTGGCACTTATCATGATTTATATGAAAATATGTCAAAATTGATAAAAGCCACAACCATGAGTTATTTTCTGTTGTATTCTACATGAAATTGTGCACATTTTCATATATAAAACTTTATGTAAAGGCTAATAGAAAATGGTGCAAAAATTACGACAAAGTGACTAAAGAATTTCTGAGATTTTCAGCAGAGTTAGCTGATGCTTTCTTTTGGGATAAGAAAGAAATTCGCGCATGCGCAGCTAGGTCATGCTTGTAAACAAAACAACAGCGTGATCCGTGAACTCCAAGCATTCCTCAAGGCGAGATTTAAAATTTTTCACAAACGAGGCCTATAAGTATTTTTCCGTGAATATTTAAAAAAAACTTTTTGTAGTCGATGTATTTTACGTCCACTTGGCACCCGACAGACAACTTTTGTTGATGTAAAATACATCCAGTCAGCGTTAAAGGGTTAATAATCTGAATTCTACAAAGACAAATATTGTAAATACAATTACCAACTAAATATCATGAGTTATCTAAAATCCTTAATGAAAAATAACAAGATGTTTTACACAACTTTGTACTATTAGAATGCATAAGATAAATTAAAAAACATAACACTTTCTCAATAATTACTGCAATGAATATCTTAACAGCTTTAATTAAAGCCTCTTGCAGGAAAGGAATTAGATCAAAATGTATTTTAGAAGACAAATTTACCTGACATATATAATCAAGCAACCAATGGGTGGTTGACTGATAAGATTTTTTGTGGTTGTTATCACCAAAACACATCCATCATTTTAGTAGGTATGGCTGCTTTAACCCCAAAATGGAACTTTGAGTCCTTAAACATGATACTTATGAGAAAAAGTTTTAATAAAACTCCTGAAGAATCAACCTGCCAAATTTGGTAAAACCAAACTAGGCAGTATTTTATCTTTCAGAAATTGCAGACTAGGAAAGCCTCATGGTTATGCTGACAGAATACTGCATGGACTAAATTATGGTGCACACTTCACTGCAGCATCTCCCACTTTGAATGATTATCAACATATGTCAACATGTTAAGGCTATGTCTAACTGAAAAAGAGCACCAGGCTGACTGTTAATACCATCATTTTATATTTATCGAACTTCTTGAGTGACACAAGTCACCTGGCAAGTTTCTCAATCTAACTGCTTCTTCATGGAAACATGCAATTTGAGTCTGATTTTAAACTGATATACACTAAGAAGAATATTTGGTATTTATGGATACTTACAAACTCTAGTGTTGCCCTTGACTCTATATACAACTATTTTAAATCTCCACAAACCTGATCTGACAGCGAGGAAGATTGAAGGTTTTTGCGGATAAGAGGTTTTCAAGTCTCATTGTGCTTTTCATTAATTTGTTTCCGCCTTCATCCTGAAAAAAAAAATAAATAAATAAAACTTTCTTCAACTCTGAACTGGAACTTCAAGTCTGAACTGGAATGCAAGTGAATAACTTGTGAAAACTGAGACGTAATTTCATTAGCTGAGATGCCATTTTCCATGTGGAGCATGATAAGAAAGGACTATTAACTAAACCTCAATGTCATATATATAACTAGCAAGAAACATAAAAATTAATATAGTACAGCATCTGGTACCATAAATAGCTTTCAAAAAGTTTTTCATTAAATTATCAAGTGCAAAACAAATACCTATTAGTATGCAAGGATTAACAGAGAAAGCTTAAAACTAAACAAAGATGCTTTCCACCTCACTTATCTACTATCTGTAAGAAATGGCAAATGTGTCCGAACCTGTATGACTAAATGACTATCAGGCTCCAAAGGTGTGATGCAAACCAAAACATGGACTGGTCTGACCATCAATTCTCTTGCTCTTTCCAAGATATGAGCACAAGCTTTATTGCTGAATACTGTGTCAACATTTGCAGCATACTCCATAATAGACATTTCATCAGGCTTATAGAACCCTGTAAAAATAAAAAAAAAATATATAAAATTATGCTGAGAAAGCCATGCCACAGGCATAACCTAACAACAGTAGTTAATCAAGTGACATTTAAAATAAATCAGTACAAACCTTTATCAACCAAAAATTGCTGGAAATCTCTGGCTGCCACTTTTACTTCCTCATACTCATTTAGCTGAGCTTGGCTACAGGGAACTGCTTCAGCAAGGCATTCCTTGATTAAAACTTGGGTGAATTCTTCACTTACCTGAAAAAATGTAATACTATTTTAAGATATGATATTTTAATGATAAAATAAAGTTTGTTCATACTTACCTGGCAGATATATATATAGCTGTATTCTCTGATAGTCCAACAGAATTTCAAAACTTACGACACACGCAGTGGGAGATCAGGTGGTTAGTACCCATTCCTGCCGCTGGGAGGCGGGTATCAGGAACCATTCCCATTTTCTATTCAGATTTTCTAGTGCCACTGTCTCCTGAGGGGAGGTGGGCGGGCACTATGAATATATATATCTGCCAGGTAAGTATGAACAAACTTTATTTTATCATTAAAATATCATTTTGTTCATGAGACTTACCTGTCAGATATATATATAGCTGAATACCACCATTGGAGGTGGGTACAGACAGAATAGGATTTAGGAAACACACTACATGTAGGTGAAAGATACCTTGGTTCCTTACCTGTTAGCATAGCTGACTTCGTGATTACTGTCACCCAAGTCTGCTTCTGCTTAACTAGAGTCTCCAGCAAGGGTGTGACCTGTATAGCTGGTGAGTTCTAGTGTTGTGGTGTAGAATAGATAGGGAAATTAAATAGAAGAGAGAGAGAGAGAGAGATTAAAGAGAGAGAGAGAGAGAGAGAGAGAGAGAGAGAGAGAGAGAGAGAGAGAGAGAAGAAATAAGAGAAAGAGAGAGGCAAAGAACACAGGATAACGGCCAAATGCTGTTGTGTCGTGTTATCAATACGCGAGATGTTTACATTGCAGTATATCGTGTTTAAGCCATAAAAACAGTCGTAAAATGGGAAATAATGGCCTCGCGATTGAAGCCAAGCAAAACATGAGTCAGCACAGTCTAAATGCTTACAACAGCTGATTCTATAGCCCCGCCTTCTCCGGAAGGTGTTTTCGTGGAAGTTCCAGGAATTTGGGGTTGACCCAAGTGATATACTTCTTCAACCTCCAATCAATTATGTGTGGGAGGGTCTTTCCCACACCCTCCTAAGATCACCTCCTATCAAGTCCTCTAAGGAGAGATTTGAATCACACCCACTACAGTCCTTCCAATCAGCTACTTGAAGGGGAGGCCTTGCTGATTAATCCTTCCAATAAGGCTAGAAGGAGGTGGAGATTTACAGATAGCAAGTTTCCTGAGGGTTCAACGAGTGAGAGACCGACGAGGAGAGGAGAGTCAGAACTGTGTCCTTCAAGGAGAGTACTTCTCCCAATCGCCCGTGTTCCCCATATAGACTGATTCAAGAGTGATTCGTTTCTATCATTGTAACTTGTTAATTTTGTACTGATCTTTATAATATTAAGTACTAATTAAAATGAAGAAATTACCGATCTACGTCTCTATACGCCTTTCTGAAAGATATCAATATTTAAAAGGAATAAATATACAAAGATAGCACATCATCCATGAAGCGTCTGAAGGACACCTCGAAAGAAACAAAGGTAAGAAGAGAAAGACTAAAATCTATGCAAACATATAACGAAGAACGTAAAAAGAAAAATAAAAAACATTACAAATGGTGGCAGCTAAAGTGGATCCAGAAGGCGAGACGAAACAAACGAACATTAATGAAATTATCAGTGCAATTATTTAAGTTACAGTGAAACGAAATTCTACAAAACGAACTTATATTTTTTTACGACGACGAACAAAATATATCAGAAGAAATAAAAATACTCCAGCGAATAGCAGCTTACAACAAGAACGCGTCGAGTGTGAATAAAACAGTTTAGTGCGTCCCAAGCCAAAAACATTTTGAACTGTTACCGTCAACAAATTGAGCAAGACATGACAGCGATAATAAGCCCAGTGTTAGCGACATTGCATCGAGTGATTGAAGAAAAACAACGTACAAACTTTCAACAAGATTCCGGCGGAAACCACAGCGGAAAAACAACGCAGAGCGTAGTGATCCGACAGCGAAACATTCACCGCCGAATGAACAACATTTAGCGATATCACGATATCAACAACACAACACAGTAAGGAATTTACTGTCCACTCTCTCTTAATAAATAAGTGAAGATATATTTTTTTTTGCATCTTGCTATAAGATTGAAAATTAAGAAAACTCTCTCTAGTGAATAAAATTCTTTTTGCATAAATACCAGCATTACTCTCTCTATGATAAATTAATTATTTAGTAAATAATTTAGATAAGGAATTAGCTATGTTTTACTCGGTTGGTGATGATTATTTGAGAAGTTATATATGTAATTTTGTGTACTTATTATAATGAATTTTAATGATATGATGCCCAATTTCATATAAGAATTTATTTTGAGTATTGAAAAAGTTTTTTTAATTGTGCACTTGAACTCAATAGAGAATTTAATTTTTTTTGTGTGACAATTTGACAAATTGTTTTTAATCTTGGTACAATATAACGAAAATTTTTTTTTTGATTGATGTACTCTGAGTGAAAATTTTTTTGTGTGTGGACATGCAACGAGTATTTGATGAATTACTGAACACTGTTAGACATTCACATTACGATTTAAGACCGTCGACAATTAGACGAGGTCGAATTTCAAGACTAAATTCCCACTCTGCTGTAGTGCAAGGAAATACTAACAATAATAACACAAATAACCAGAACCAAAATAGTGTTAATCATTCTAATACTACTAACAATAATAATAATAGTAACAATACTAATAATACTCGCACATTACAATTTTTTAATATGAACCAGGCGGCCGTCATAACAACCGCCACACGCTTCTGTGATCTGTCAACGGGGGCGTGACCACAATGTGACTAGACCATATTGACCATACAATGAGGGCAAACGAAGTAAAAACCAACCATCTGACCAAGCCTAACTAAGTTAGGATAACGCAACTAAAGCTAACGAGCGGGAAGTCCACCACAGGCGGTCAACCCAAAAACCATAAAAAACACTATCCAACCATTTTCTATAGGATAGGATGAGTGTCATCCCCTGCCCCCAGGAAAGTATCTGCAGAAACGTATGGTCCTAGCGAGAAGCAGTTCTCATATGTCGTCTTCACATCTCTCAGGTAGTGTGAAGCGAACACAGAGTTGCTACGCCAAAATGTGGCACCCAGAATGTTACTGAGTGACATATTCTTCTGAAAAGCCACTGAAGTTGCAACCGCCCTCACCTTGTGAGCATTGACTTTCAGAAGTTTAAAATCAGTGTCTTGACAGCATGAATGGGCTTCTTTAATCATGTTCCTCAGGAAGAAAGCCAGAGCATTCTTCGACAGGTAAGTCCGGTCTCTTTACTGAACACCATAAATTATCTGAGGGGCCTCGACTTTCCTTCGTCTTGTCTAAGTAGACTTTGAGAGCCCTAACAGGGCAAAGGACTCTCTCTGGCTCTTGAATTAGAATCTCAGCCATACCCTTGATTTCGAAGCCCTTGGGCCAAGGGTTAAACGGGTTCTCATTTTTCGCTAAAAAAGTAGGACTTAAAGAAACTGCGTTATGTCCTTTAAAGCCTATATGTCTACTAAAGGCTTGCAGTTCGCTAACCCTCTTCGCAGTTGCTAGAGCGGTTAGAAAAATAGTCTTTCTGGTAATGTTCCTCAATGTCGCAGAACGAAGAGGTTCGAAAGGACTGGACATCAGGAACCGTAACACTACATCTAAATTCCAAGGAGTCCTTTGCCGAGGCACCTTCGAGGTTTCGAAGGATCTAAATAGATCGTGAAGGTCTTTGTTGTTAGACAGATCCAAGTTTCTATGCCTAAAAACGGATGATAGCATACTCCTATATCCCTTGATAGTCGGGACTGCTAGTTTGACATCACTCCTCAGAAACAAGAGGAAGTCTGCTATCTGGCTCACAGAGGTCGTGGTAGAGGAAATGCCCTTCTTTCTACACCATCTCCTAAAGACGGTCCACTTCGATTGGTACAAATTACTGGAAGAGAGTCTTCTGGCTCTGGCAATAGCTCTCGCCACTGGTCTAGAAAAACCTCTCGCTCTGGCCAGCTTCTCGATAGTCTGAATGCAGTTAGACTCAGAGCGGGGAGGTTTTTGTGGTACCTCTCGAAGTGGGGTTGTCTGAGTAGATCGACTCTCATGGGCAGAGATCTCGGAAAGTCCACTAGGAAGGACATGACCTCTGTGAACCATTCCCTCGAAGGCCAAAACGGGGCGATCAACGTCATCCTCGTCCCTTCCGACGACGCAAACTTCCTGATGACTTCTCCGAGGATTTTGTACGGGGGAAAGGCATACACGTCCATCCCCGTCCAATCCCAGAGAAGAGCGTCTACTGAGATCGCTCCTGGGTCGAGTACAGGGGAGCAGTAAAGAGGAAGTCTCTTCGTCTTGGAAGTTGCAAAGAGATCTACCAATGGACGTCCCCAAAGCTTCCACAGTCCTTGACACACCTCTTGGTGCAGGGTCCACTCGGTCGGCAGCAGTTGTCGTTGCCGACTTAGAAGATCCGCACGGACGTTCTCTCACGCCTGCAACAAACCTCGTGAGGATCGTAATATTCCGGGCCTGAGCCCACAGAAGGATGTCCTTTGCTAAGGCGAACAGGGACCGAGAGTGAGTTCCTCCCTGTTTCTTGAGGTATGACAGGGCCGTGGTGTTGTCCGAGTTGATCTGGACAACTCGGTTCGTGACTCGTCCCTCGAAGAAAAGAAGGGCCAACTGAATTGCCCCCAATTCTTTGAGGTTTATGTGCCAGGACACCTGTTCCCCTCTCCAGGTGCCCGACACTTCGTCCCCCCCAAGTGTTGCTCCCCACCCTGAGATGGACGCGTCGGAAAACAACACTAGGTCGGGGTTCTGAAGTTTGAGAGAAAGGCCTTCTGCCAACTTTGATGGATCGAGCCACCACCTTAGGTGATCCTTCACCTTTGGCGAAATCCTCAGAAAACTTCCAGATTCTCCTTGTCCTGCCAGTTCTCTGCAAGGAAGAATTGAAGCGGTCTGAGATGCAGTCTCCCCAGGGAAACAAACTTCTCCAGCGATGAAATGGTCCCCAGCAGACTCATCCATTCCCTCACCGAGCATGTTTCTTTCCGCAGGAAGGCTGAAACTTTGTCTAAGCACTGTAGTTGTCTTTCTTGAGACGGAAAAGCTCGAAAAGCCACTGAATCCATCTGAATCCCCAGATAAACGATGGACTGAGTCGGGGTCAGATGGGACTTTTCGAAATTCACCAGAAGTCCTAGGGACTTCGTCAAGTTCAAAGTCGTGTGAAGATCCTCCAGACACCTCGTCATTGACGAGGCTCGAAGGAGCCAATCGTCCAAATAAAGAGAGACTCTTATTCCTCCAAGGTGAAGCCATCTCGCAACATTCCTCATTAAAACCGTGAATACCATAGGAGCTGTGCTGAGCCCGAAGCAGAGAGCCCTGAACTGAAATACCTGTCCCCGCAGGACAAATCTCTGGTACTTCCTCGATAGAGGATGTATAGGGACGTGAAAGCAGGCGTCCTGGAGATCGAGAGAAACCATCCAGTCGCCTGGTCTTAGGGCTCCCATAACCGACTGGGACGTCTCCATTACGAACTTTTCTTTCAGAACAAAATGGTTCAACCTGCTGACGTCCAGAACTGGTCTCCATCCCCCTGATTGCTTCGGTACCAGAAACAGCCTGTTGTAAAAGCCCGGGGATTGTAAATCTGAGACCTGTTCCACAGCTCTCTTCTCGAGCATTTGCTCGAGCAGGTCGAAGAGAATCTGCTGCTTCTCCTGCTGATAGGATGGCGACAGATCTATGGGTTTCGTGCATAACGGAGGCAAGACGAGGAATGGGATCTTGTATCCCTTTTCGATGACTTGGAGGGACCAGTTGTCTGTCCCTCTCTCTCTCAGGCTCTTGCAAAAGAAAGAAGCCTGGCTCCTACCGGTGTCTGAAGGTCCATGAGTCATTTCTTGCCCCTGGTCTTAGAAGGGGCTCTACCTCTTGAGGACCTCTTCCTCGAAAGGACGATCTAGAAGAGGGTCCTCCACGAAAGGTCTTCTGAATCTTGGAAGCCTGCCCAAGGGAAGAAGTCGAAGGGACTGCTGGACGTCTAGAAGACTGGGCCAGGAGGTCCTGAGTAGCCTTCTCTTGCAAAGTGGCGGCCATATCCTTGACTAAGGACTGGGGAAAAGATGGCTAGAAAGCGGAGCGAACAACAACTCTGCCTTCTGAGAAGGAGAGACCGACTTCGCAGTGAAGTTGCAGTAAATGGCTCTCTTCTTTAAAAGCCCCGTACAGAAGTGGGCAGCCAGTTCTTGGAGCCATCCCTAACCGCCTTGTCCATGCAAGATAGGGACGCTGAACAAATCTCCCAGACTAATGGAGTCAGGGCTACGAGCCTGCAAGTCCAGGACTCCCAGGCACCAGTCCAGAAAGTTGAAAACTTCCAAAGACCTGAAGAGGCCTTTCAGATGGTGATCGGTTTCAGACAAAGTCCAGGACACCTTCGCTGATGAAAGGAGAGACCTTCTGGGGGCGTCCACAAGGCTGGCAAAGTCCCCTTGGGAAGAGGAAGGAACTCTCCAACAACCTCCTCTCCTGTCTCGTACCAAATTCCTGCTTTTCCACTCAATCTTGACGGAGGCAGGGCGAAAGAAAGTCTTGCACTGAGCCTTCCTGGAGTCCATCCACTCCTGAACCTTCTTAAAGGCCCTCTTCGAGAGAGAGAGACGTTGCCATTTTCACAAAACCAGAAGACTTTTGTGATTTAGACGAGGTTAGCTGCGAGGGGGGAGGGCGAGGAGCAGAAGGTTGAAACTTGTCCCCAAACAAGTCCTTCAGCAGCCTAGTCAAGACTTGGTAGTCGGAAGAAGCTGAAGAAGTAGAGGACTGATCCTCAACTGCAGGTTCCGAAGCGCTAGACAGCTCACCTTCTTCAACAGGAACAACCGAAGGGGCTGGAGAAGACCCGGGTGGACGAAGCCCTTGCAGACCAACACGCAAAAGGGACTTCTGCTTGGAAGAAGTCCGAGAGGGGTCACGAAAGTCTCGGGCAGAAGAGTCTAGACGAGCGTCCTGACAAGCATCCTGACGATTCCCGGCGAGTGTCTTGACGATCGATCCGACGGCGTCCTGATGAGAGCGAGCGAGGGAGGTCATCTTGCCTAGGCAGGCGTCTTGCCTAGCAGCAAGGGAGGCGTCTTGCCGAGCAGCAAGGGAGGCGTCATGACGAGCAGCAAGGGAGGCGTCATGTCGAGCAGCAAGGGAGGCGTCTTGCCGAGCAGCATGAGGAGCGTCATGCTTAGCAGCATGAGAAGTGTCCTGGCGAGAAACTAGAGGAGCGTCGTAACGAGGGGCGTCAAGCCCAGCAGCATGAAGAGCTTCAGAAAGAGGGAAATTGCGATCCCTGCCGAGACCAGAAAAGCGCTGAGCCAAAGGACTTCTAGAGGGCGGCGAAGCATGAGATGACGACGAACGTGGAGAAGGAGAAGGGGATGGTTTGGACCTCTTGATTGGCAGCCGGGAATCTTTCCGACGACGACACGTATCAGTCTCCTTCTGGGCCATTAACGAAGCCAATTGCCTCTGCATGCCTAGCAGCAGCTTACGAGTAGGAGAAGTCTCCTCCTCAGGAGAGGGGCTGATCCTGTGAGAAGACGAGGGGCGAGGGGACGCCTTCTTCCTTCTCACAGGGGAAGCAACAGCTTTCTTTCTGGAGCGAGCGGAGCGCTCAAAAGCGTCATCATCCGATGATGTCCTGGTCCCCTTCTGCGGCGGGATGGCGTCAAAATTCTCGGAGAAGAGCGGAGCGTCACGAGAAAAGGGACGTGAAGCGTCCCCTTCTTTGAAGCTTCTCTTCAAAGGGCGAGAGTCCTCCCGAAATTTCCACTCCCGGCGGGGAGGAGGAATCGGGGATGAGAAGCAATCCTTAAGGATTCGTGCCCGAGCACGATCCTTGGCAGCCTGGGAAGCGTCATCAGGACATGCCGGGGGACGCCAGATCGGTGGGGGTCCGCGTAACCCTCTTGCGGCTTTCGACTTGCCCACTCCCTGAGTCCTGGGAGTCCGACAGAGGTCTAGACCTAGAGGCATTATACGGCCGATCTGACGCCCCCTCCACAACACTAGGGGGACAGACACTATCACTGCACTTCACAGCACTTTGAAGAGAGAGCATTTTAGCTTCCAAGTTACGAATGGAAGACATAATAACTGCCAGGGCATCACCTTCCGCAGACACAACCCGGGGCTCGGGGCAACACCACAGGGTTAGGAAGAGCTACGTCTACAGGAGGGTTAGCAGGTGAAAAACACTACCCTGACTCCTACCACTTCTGGAGGAAGACCTCCTGATCCTATCTCGCTCTAACTTTCTCACATAAGAATCATAAGTCCTCCAACTAGCATCAGACAAAGATTCACACTCCTTGCATCGGGATCTACCGAAATTTTCGGTAGCCTCACCTTACAATCTTGCACACGGCAAACTCTATAACTAGAAGAACTAGATTCAGACATCTTATCCAAGGAAAAAACAAAGCCAAATCCAAAACAGTCCACAATAGCGTATGCCTAGCCACAAGTCCAAGTCAAAAAACCAAAAGTCAAACAAATACTTAAGTGACAACCAAGTTTTATCCGAAATCCAAGACGGAGGTACTGAAAACAAGTGTTGACAGTACCAGCGACAGAGAAAATCTGAATAGAAAATGGGAATGGTTCCTGATATCCGCCTCCTAGCGGCGGGAATGGGTACTAACCACCTGATCTCCCACTGCGTGTGTTGTAAGTTTTGAAATTCTGTCGGAATATCAGAGAATACAGCTATATATATATCTGACAGGTAAGTCTCATGAACAAATGTCAAATTAATGACTATTTGAACACCATACAAATTTAAAGACATTTACAACAAACAGAAAATTCTTTAGTAAAAAAAATAATGGGTTTGTAACATCAGGCACTAGAATGATTGCTTCTGCTCTGGATATATTAGCTGAGACTTTGGCTGCTATTTGGCATATTCATGTCCTTTCAAGCCAACATAGACAGCGATTCAACACATTTCAACTTTTACAAACGCTTCCTATAGTTTGTGTAAAAAAAACCCTTACATGTTGTACAGAAGAATTTTGGGAACAATAGTTCTGAAGGGATTCTCTAGCCTCTGAAGATTACAAATTTTTGTGAGGGTATTTTTTAATAATCTTAGTGCCAAATTTATTGCACACAGTCCTGCTGCTACATTAAAAAAATCCTCTATTTCCTAACTATGGTAGAACTTTTTGACACACACACACACACACAAGGGCCCATTAATGCCACAGTTCGTATAGTGTTAAATCAGAGAGGTTACTATACTAGACAATTCTTCCTGACAGGAATTTTTCAGTTATCCAACATCCCCTACGTCTGGTCAGATTTAGATAATAAGAACATGATTGCATTTTTTACTGTTTCTTTGTCAGGCTCCTCAATAAAAATGAGAAAAGAAAGTAAAGAGATGCAATCACTAAAAAAAAAAAAAAAAAAAAACTGGACAAATAGTAATCCCAATACAAGCATCTACAAAACACACCACCTTAATTACACTTACTTCTCTGCCAAGCAAATGCATGAGCGAAACCTCTTCTTCACCAGCCTTTATTGTCAGACAAAGAAGAGAACTATGCAATACAGCAAAAACCTGGAAGAAAGTAAATATAAGTTACCGTTAATAATGTCAAATAATTTTAAACATTTTTTACAAAAACTTCAAAATTCCAAATTATTTTTATTTTAAAGCACATCATAATAAATCACCATGGACCAACCCTTCATCCACCACACACTTCAATTAGACAGGAGACAATCTTCCCTAAGGCTACTATTCTGAAGTACCAGACTGATAAGATGTGCAAGCTTGTCTGATCTATGGAGAAGTTTGGCTTTGACAAAAGCTTTGTTGGTAAAATCAAACAAAAACAAAAATGGTAATGAATGGACTTTCTCACAAATAATCTCTGATGATAAAAAAGACCTTTTATCAGTGTAAATCTGGGTATACTGTTAAAAATACACTTAAAGCCCTTAAGATATCTGAGGACCCACTGTCAGTAACAATGAAACAAAATCAGAATTCCTACACAGACTACTTATATAAGGTTCCTGCTATGATCTGACTACTTGACCTTATGCTGCCCATCTGCTGCTCAACTGAAGGGCATAAATCCTGGGTGTGATGTCACAAAGGTCAAGTATTTGGCTTTTGATCAGTACACAGAATAAGCGAAGATTATTAGCTTCCCCTATGAATCTGGACAGCTTAGTTTCTACAAGAGCATGGCTGGCATTTATCTTATCTAAAGAACTGACAGATTTGTTTCAAGTCACTGCTGGTACTGAATTAACTGGCACCTTGCCTTACTGTTTTTGTATAAAAGTTTACTATTCTAAAAAAAACAATTCTATGGTTGCAAGATATGACAAAGTGCCGCAAGGATGTGAAAGTGATGCTAATTAACTCGATACCAAAAGTGCCTGGAAACAAATCTTTTAATAATTTAGACGGGATAAATCCCAGCCATGTTCTTACCAAAACTATGCTCTCCATGTTTTGTATGTGAAACAAACAACCTAGAAACAGTTCTTAGACAGATGGAAAGCCAAATACTTGACCTCCTTGTCCTACAGCCAGGATTAGCAGGCCCCATGGGCAGCAAAACTAAACCAAACCAGAATGGTCACGTAGTCAGAAGATCAAGCAGAAACCTTATACTGTACCGTATAATCAGTCCATGTAGAACTTTTGATTTAATTCATTACTTTGGATGGGGGCAGTAATCCTCATACAGTTTGAGGATTTAAGTGTATTTCCGATAATACATCAAGGTTTACACTCAAGAAAAAGCTCTTGTTTTATCCTCACCTTTAAAGAACAACATTTTTCTTCATAGTCTTCATAAAAAGCCTACCACATGTGTAACTGAAACCTATATGTAAATACTGGTGTACTTCCTGTACACATCAGAAAAAGAAACAGTACTCATCTTTATACCTTCAATCTAGAGAGAGAAGTTACACCATAACCGCACACGAAACAAAACACATAAAAAAGGCATAAAAAATTCAATAAGATATATTCATACTGCTCAGAATGATTAATGTTGATACATATTGATTGTACTGTACCATGCACAATTCTTATTAAAATTCCCAGAATAAAGCTGGGGTTTCTATATGGAAATTTGGTCACAAAGAAGAATACAAAACAATTTCTTGAAGAAGGCCTGCAAGGACGAGTTACCCAAAAGATATGATTTCATGTGACAGACACTGGCTTCAGACCCATTTCCTATTTGTCTTTTTCTGCAAGGGGAAAATAGAAGCTACCCATCAGGATATCTAGGAGATAATGTTATGCACAGATCATCTTTTAATTCTTGTGCTGTCAGGTAGTATTAAAAATAGCAAAGGCAGGCCACTCGGCAAACATACACAACATACAAAAAGATTTCAGTGCAGCTGGAATAATTTAGGCTCACCTAATAATGTATAGCATCCCTTCAATTGTCCCCTTACTGTAGAAGGGGTGTCATTTGTGCTTAAACCAGTTCCCAAAAGTAATCTTGACTTTTAATTGCATTTGACAAGCATTTTCCAAGCACAGTAGTTACCTCACTAATACTGCAGTTATGTTTTAAAAATCCAACTTTTCAGCTAAAACAAATATATATCCAGAATACTGAATAATTTATAAAGGAACAGAAAAACCACAATTTTTGAAAGTAAATTGTATTTTTCCTAACTATACAAACCTGAGGTCCTTTACATTAGGAATTACTTACAGCGAAGCTGGACACAGCCGTTAAACTCTTGAACAAGGTGGTTAGGCAGTAACTACCGCCAAGTAGGGGGGAATACCCGCCTGCCCAGATGTAAACATTCCAGTTTGCCTCTCGGTCCAGGTTCAGATTGAGGGGTAGCATGAGGCAGGCATAAAAGGCTATGTAAAGGATCTCAGGTTTGTATAGTTAGGAAAAATACAATTTACTTTCAAAAATTGTGATTTGTTCCAACATGATATACAAACCATCGGTCCTTTACACTAGAAAGACTCACTCGTTGGAGGGAGGAATCTGAGTGAGTCTCTTGAACTGACTGGAGTTCTGCACACCTGGGCTGCTCCTCCTGGTCAAAAGAGCGAGGAGTACTGTGCTTCTGACATATTGATCAGAGTGTACAAACTGCAAGGTCAAATGTTAGATACTGGACCTTTTCGCATGAGTGAGGAAACGTAACTCCTACAAAATAGGCTGGAAGAATCTTAGAGTCGGAGGTAGTAAGGAAAAACCCGAGATAGGGTTTCCCTTCTTGCCAGTCTCTCCTTCCTCCCCTTGCTAGAGGAAGGAGCAGAATTGCTTCTGTGATTCTAGAAGAAAAATAGAACGGGTGTTTGATGTGTAGCCTTACCGCATCAGACGCCAGAACCAGCAAGTATTGGTTCAAGTCCTATTCTCATCCCAAAGAGGAGAAGTAGGAGGACGGGGAAAGAGGCAGAAGAGAGGCCAGTCACTCTCGGTATCCTTTTCACTTCCGAAGCCAACAACTTAGGCGAGATGCTACTCGTCCTTTTGAAGGAGCTGGGTAAGACAACACAACTTGCTGAGCAGCCATCACAGGGCCAAGGAAAAAAGGTTCCAAGGACCTGTGGGCAAGACCACAGGAAGACAAGAGTGTGGTCTATGAGACCACATCTTGCTTCAAGACTGACAGAAACTTATGGAATGCGAGGGATGGACCAAGCCATTGCCTTCATGAGTTCTCGGGTGAAAAGTACTGGTACTGTCATTGCCAGCTGCTGAGTACCTCCTTCAATTGCTTCACGAAGCCAGGAGAAAGATGTGTCCTTAGGCAATTCTTCCTTGGGAGAGATAGTGCTACCGAAAACGTCAACGACATCCAGGTTAGGAATGTCGAGCCTTTTCTGAAAGTACCATAGCTCCCTAATAGGACAAAGTAACGAATTATCTGGATCATCGACAAAAAATCCAAGGAGAAGGGGAGCAAGAAGGACTTGAACCCAACAATAGATGCCGATGGATTTGGAGTCCACTTACAACATCCGAGAATGGGTCTAGGTATTGATCCCCTTCACCTGTTCTTCCATCTTCTACGCCAAGGCTGGAGTGAGATGAGAGATGGTCCTAAGAGGGCACATCTCTATCTGACAACTCTCGTAAGGGGGCGTGCAGAGCACGGGACAGGAACCCTAAACGAGTCACATGCTACACAGGGAACAGTTCCCTGGGACAGCAAGACAGAAGAAGCTTCTCATCCGTACCTAAATCTCGAATGAGAAGAAGGCTACTTCAGATAGAGGACTAGGTCACAAGGGCCTATGTTCTTCACAAATGAAAGGGAGAGAAGCAACCCTTGGCAGAGAAGACGAAGAAGTCCAGACTTGAAGAGCGACTCTCACCCGAGAAGAAGTTCCGTCAACGACACCAACCAGCGAAGACACAGTCCCTGGGACAGTGTTGCAGAGGATTTCAAGAGATATCTAGCTATATCCGTTGCCGCTCAGTGAGAAAGCCTATGCTTGCAAGGAAAGTTGGAAGGTCTCCCAGTCCTGAACACACAGGGATGTACTGCCTGAAGAACCGCTTCTTCTGTAGCTGCTACAGGAGGTTGGGTCAAGCAGAATTCTTCTCAATTAACTGGAAGTAGAGCTATCAGATCGGGTGAAAGGCAAAGTCTTCCAGCATTTGTATGTAGCTCGGGGTGAGAAATGCTTGTGAACCCCTAGCGAAACAGACAAATATGGAGAGAAAAAGGTAGATATCGATTTTTCCCAAAAAGACAGCATGCCTCACCATAGCGGCCTCTGGGTCTGGTATGAAGGAGCGAGAAAACTACCAACATTGTTGTGCAGGGAGGCAACAGAAAAACAGTAGGGATCTCTCAGTTGAGCAGTCTCTTTGTGAATCTTTGTGAGGAAAAGAGTGAAGAGCACGTTCTATCCCGATCACTCAAACCCGAGGCCAAGCTCACCTACCAATATATCCGCACCGGGAATGTATCTGGCTAATTAAGCTATCGACTATGCTATAGAACACTCAAGTACCTACAAATGTCGACAGATGAAACAGGAGGAAAAAACGATTACCTCTAATTTGTCGACGAATGCCACTACTGTGGTTATGTTGTTCAATGAAACCACTGAGTGTCGCAAAACTCATCCTGAATTCTCGGAGGGTCAACAGGGTGCCTTGAGTCCAGGATGTTGATGAGAAGGTATTAATCATCTCGGTCACACACCTTCAAGACAGTCTTTACAGGTGTGCACCTATTCCTCAATTGGTGAATCCAGAAGTAGACACATGATGTGAGGGGAATATGCAAGCATATCCAAAGGTTCCTTCAATCAAGCATTAGCCTAACTCTTTCCTCATATTTCAAAGAGGAAAGAAGGATGGAGGGATGAAAGCAGACCTCCATTCTCCACAATGGGGAAGCTTCTGCAAGATTACAAGATACCAAGACGATTAGCTCTAGCCGGGCTGGCATTTCCAAAATCAGGAGCATGGGAGAGGAAGTGGGATGAAAGTTTGATGAAAAGAATTGCTGAGACCTAAGGGAAATAGATACTTCTCCTGAAGGAATCCATTCCCAGGTCTCGGCAATGTCGGTGCCAGCTCCAGAGGCTCGATGAGTATCATTTCATCCAGGCATCTGCAGTAGGAGAACTTCTTCCCGGTCGATACATGCAGTCCACGGTTATCAGTAGGGTTCCGTTTCTGAGGGTGTGATGATAACTGAAAATCGCTGCTAACTGATTTCGGCGCTTTTTCAGAGGCTATTGGTGCCGAAACCACCGAATTTTTGGTTATCGGCGCCTCTGTTAGGTATGTATCGGCACCAATACCCAATTATTGGCGCCGTTAAGCGGAAATCGGCGATTTTCAGCGTCAAAATTGTTGATTTTCGTCGCTAGACAAGCCCCATAAAACCGGATCGCTGTTAACCGGGGACTGCCTGTGCTTCTTTCTCTCTTCCTTTCCACCCTCCTCCCTTATGGAAAAGAGGGTGGAAAGAGACACAGTTAAGTGCACTTTCCCAGAAGGGAAGAAGAGGGCTATGTGTTCCGCGATCTTCTTCCGAAGCCTGGGACTTCTAGGAGCTGAGGGGGGCTGGCTTGAACTCAAGGCCGAGCCGAGATGACTAAGACCCAAAGGTCATGGCCACTGTCCAAAGGACAATGCAGTGTGCTGGTACAAACCTTGATTACTGCGGTATCTGGCAAATCTCTGAAAGAGAGATGCAGAACCAAGTAAAGGTTCATTCCTAAGGGTCGACCCAACTCGGGACTTACGAAACCGGACATCTGAATTAGGACAAAGTCCTTCTTCTTAGGAACAGCATTGCCCACAGATTGCCGTCTGGTAGATGAAGACCCACCCCCGGAAAGGACCAGTCTCCAGAAGGCAGGGTTCTTTCCAGGAATGGTCGTATCTGAGGAGAGAAAGCCTAAAAGTGAAGGTTCATGGATCCATCAGGAGACTGCCTGGAGGAAACCAGCAGGAGCCCTCCAAGATCGCCGCCTCTCGTTGCGAAGAGAATATCCTTCACGGCAAGGAGAAGCAGAGAGAGAACCCAGTCCAGGTGAAGCAGAGCCAGAACAACCTGCAGTCGGCAAGACCCTCCGAGGCAAGAAGAATTTGTATTCTGTCAAGGCAAGGGAGAAGCTTGGTGTCTCGACCTGAATGAACTCCTTCTCCGAAGAAAAGTGTTCATCTGGTCGAGAGCACTCTCACAAGAAAGGACCGCGGCAGCCCCCAAAACTCTCGGCCCCTCGGGAACTGCAATGGTTGCGAGTGAAGATTATTCATTGGGGGAACCGTGGTCCTGTCCTGGGATCCTTGCAGTGACGAATCGGCACGAAGTTCTCTGAAAAACGAGGGCGATCGCAACTTCAAGAGGAAGACCCTCACTGCTTCCGAAGCGTGAAACTCCTGTACCTCTCTCCTTGGAGGGAGACCTTGACAGATCCCAAGAAACCCTCCTCAGCTACCTGGTTGCACTACGAGACAATTGGGGGACCGACACCCAAAGCACGCCAGGCAGCTGAATTCCGAAGACAAATTTGTCGGAGCTCTCTCTGTCTGTCTCGTGCCTCTAGGAACAACCGAGAAGAAAAGAGAACAGGTGAGGAGAAAGAGTACCCCTACCTGTCCTGCCAGTTAAGACCAGCAAGAGAGGCAGACCGTGAGCGATAATCAACCGAAGGAGATTATAGCCACACGGGAAGAAGAGCGCTTGTGCCGTGGATAAGCATTTTCCTGGGAAGAGCAGACAGTTCACTCGAACAGAGCCGAGGACCCAATTCGGAAACACTCGCCGGGGCAGAGCCGAGCGATCATGCGAACACGATCCAGATTGGGTAGTATATGGTGGACTGGGAGGCACGTCGGGTGAGCCAAAGCCGAGATTGATTCGAACTGGACAGAGCAGAACTCGTCTGCCGTGAACACAATCGGAACTGGACAGAGCAGAACTGTGTCTGCTATCCTCTGCCGTGAACTAAGCAAAAGGATAGTTTCCAAGCAACTCAACACTCCTGGCGGGCAGTGCGGCCCACCTGGTGAAGAAGGTTTCAAGAGAGCTTTGATTCTGTGTCTGCAATCCTGCGCCCAAACCCTAAGGTTCAAGAAACAAAAGGATGAAACAGAACCAAGTCAACCAAAGCAGCTGGCGGGCAGTGAGCTCTTGCGGCTCCCACAAATGGCAAGTTTCCACTTTCTCTTGTCAGGAGAACAGCCAGCTCGTGATTCATAAGAGTCAGTCAACCTACGACTCCCAAAAATCAGAAGGGCCCTGTTTTCTGGTTTCCCTAAGAAATCAAAAAGAGCCAGGCACAGAACCAGTCTTAGACACAGATTTCTAAGACGAGGAACAAGTGTAGTGCTGGCAGGAAGAGGCTGAGCACTGGGTGCCTCGGCCCAAAATGCAAGACCTCCCAAACTGGAGAATGTACTCTTCAGTTCCTGCCGAGGCAGGAACAGCCAAAAGATAAACTTGTCTCCTATAAGAGTCAGTCCCAAAGAAGTTCCACAGGATCATCTTGAAATTAATTTCTTCCCTGCTTCTTCTGGTGTTCGGAACCTACAGGAACGAGACACCAGGCTGGGAAGAAATATGGCCCCAAAATGGCAGAATAATCACTAATTTGAAGGTTTTTTGATGCAAAACTGTAATAATGCTGGCAGGAAGAGCTGAACACCTGGGTGCCTTATGATTTTTCTCTTCGCACTTCTCCCAAACTGGGCCAGGAGAGTACTCTTCAGACCAGATCGGGATACTCGATGTTCCACAGAATCTTGAGCACTTGAAGCGGCTCGCGAATGAGCGCCCGAAGCAGCACCTGTCTTACAGGCAGGACCTCTAGGACTGGGAACGGGATCGCAAACCAAGGTCTGCACACCTGCGGTCCCGAAACACAAAACCCAGGGGTATGCAAATCGATTCCCTAACCCGAAGGTTGGGCAGAGCCAGCAAGATATCCACTGCCTCCTCAGAAGGAGGCAGTCCCTAGACGTCTAAGGACACCAAGGGGATAGAAGCAGCCTTCCCCTCCTTCAGCCGATGGAGGCCTATCTGGTTCCTAGGACCCCCTCGAACCTCGGGAGAGGAAGGGAAGAGGCAGCAGAAGACGAAATCGAAGATAAGTTGAAGAAGACAGGGCTACTTCCACAGGGTGACTTCCTTCACCTTCACTCCGACATCTTCTACAGGATGGTGGACACGAAATGTCGTAACCTCCAGGGCAGCTAGGCAGGATCACAATGGAAGCGGCCCAGGACACAACCACCAGGAGAAGCAGCAAGCACGATCAAGACAGCCAGTGCAGGAGCTACGGAAGCAGTTCGGGAGACAGGAGCTACAGCAACGGCCAGGAACGTCACATGAACATCACCAGCAGCGACAGGAATGATCAGGATGGCTGCGGCAGTAGACCAAGAAGAGCTGCCCAGAGACTGTCGTCAAGTCAACAGGAGCATGCCCAGAGACTGTCATCAAGTCAACAGGAGCATAACACAGGAAACGGCAGAAGCAGATGGACCACAGATACGCCAGAGGCAGTGCCACAGCATGCATGAAGGCCAGCAATGACAGCGATCAATCCACATCGGCGAAAACAGTCGGAATGATCCCGATGTGGAACTGTGTCATTCCAACCAGGTACTGTGGTCAGTCCCAAAGCAACACTGAATGAACGTCGGGACTCCTTCGTGCAGAGATATCCCAACTGAGATATCCAGCCACCTACTGCTGTGCCTACGAAACTCACTGTCAACCTGAAAGAAAAAGCAAAGAAAATTAGTAGAGGGAAACTCCTCTCACTCCGAGGGGAACTGCCGTACGCAGCAAGAGGAGGCCCCTGAGAAGAGGTCACCCCCGCCCCCCCCGTCGTGGTCTTCGCCCAACGAGCAAGCGAAGAGGGCGAAGGAGAGAGATCTCTACCGAAGGAGAGATAAGGAAGAACCTACAGGGAGAGAGATGGAAGGAGGAGAGGCTACCAAGGGTGCCATGGAAGAGAAACTTATCGGCGACGCCCGCAACCTTGGCCCCACCCCCCCCAACTCTCCATAGCACAGGCGGTGAAAACAACACTCAGCACAAGTAGAAAGGAAGTAGTCATGCCCTTGTACATGGAGGCGGGAGCCCAGGATGGGAATCGAACTCTTTATGTCCCCATCAATGTAGGGGAGCAAAGATATTATGTCCCAATCTAATATCTCCAAACGTACAAGGGAACGCCTTCAGTATCTAAATAAAGGGCTACTGGAAGAGAAGCATTACCACTCGGTTACGCCCCTCTAAATATGCCCTTGGCCATCAAACCCAAGACACAGACACAGGGGAACGACGGCTTATGCAAGGCTATCACAAATCATGGGATTGTGTTAATAAATATCAAACACGTAATATATACACAAAAATACGGAAAGATCCCACCAGGATAATAATGAGCTTAACAACAGTCAGGCAAAGAGATCCAAAAACATGTCTGCAACACATGACGCCGAAAGCAAACTGGAATGTTTACATCCAGGCAGGCAGGTATTCCCACCTACCTGACGGTAGTTACTGCCTAACCACCTTGTTCAAGAATTTAACGGCCGTGTCCAGCTTTGCCGTAAGTAATTCCTAACGTAAAGGACAGATCGTTTGTATATCGTGTCGGAACAAATCAGAATTCAGAAGATTACGATGTTCACTTTTGTTCCTAAATTAAGGACACATTTTCTGTTTAATAAAAAAAAAGGAAAAGCAAGCCACTAATTTATGACAGCAACAATATAACACAAAAAATATACTGACCATACAAAAAACCTTAAAAGCAGACTTACTTGTTGTAAAGTCATAAAAACTATTGCTGCAGGAACATTCCCCTTTTTACTGTCCTGCTGTATCACCTGAATAGAATATCCATCACTACGCTCTGTCATTTTGAGTTCAGCATGACAATTGATGATTGGCCTGCAATAACAAGCAAAATTTAAAACAGATTTACTCCAGATATAAAACCCCACTATTCAAGCTCATTACTCAACACCGAGAACTGAATAGTTGCTTAAACTAGCGAGGTAACTGCTAGTGGCAATCAGACTTTGCCCAATTATAAGGTTTTCTATGAAACACTTCCACTTTTGGAACAGGGAAGTTACAATAGAAATTATCATTACTTATTAGAAAAAAAAGGCCTTTCATAGTGGATTGTCTTAATACTAGATACAGCAAAGTAGTTGTCTTTTTTGTCTATCATACTATATCTATTTTCCAAAGGTATGGGAAAAACTGAGAATGTAATTTTGTCGAGAGGAAATATACTCTTTCCACACTTTCCTAAGTCATACCATTAACTGATGTGATTTATTTTTCAAAATAATAAGGAATTGTATTTTAAATGTTAAGATACTAGACTTTGCCACTACACGTGGACTAAGAAAATAACCCTCCAAACCTCCGCACTAAGCAAATACCACCTCAGCTAAATAAACGCACCCTAGACAGTAGACTTAGCCGCTACACGCTATGAGGCAAATCGAACATCTCTTAAGTAAAGGAAGTAAACATTGAGATGGACTTCCAAATAGCTGCCTCCAGAATAGGAGGTACTGAATAATTCCTTAGAAAGGAAGATGAAGTGGACATACTCTGAATACTGTGCGGTTGGGGAAATACAGAGCTGAAGACAACGAAGAACAACCCTGAGAAGCCTGTGAAATCACCTCCCTCCGAAAGTAACCAATCACATTCTTTGATAGCAGACGGGAAGGATTCCATGGTGAGACAAGAAGTGTATGCGGAAGCGGACAGAGTTTCCCAACCTTTGATAAATAGACTTTAATGCTCGCACTGGACATAAAGATATCTCTGCTGGATCGCCGGTAACGAACACTTGCAGATAAAGAACTTTAAATGAATGAGGCAGAGTTTTAACCTCCGACTCTGTCTTCGCCACAAATTCCGGAGGACAGACAAATACGTATCATTTCTCACACAGGAACCCAACCTAGAAACTGCCTGAAGCTTGCCCAACCCTCTAGCTGAAGCTAAAGCTGTAAGAAAAAGCAACTTCTTAGTCAGTGTCTTAATGTTATAGCTTCAATGGGTTCAAAGGCAGGGGAACGCAAAAAAAATATTGAAGTACTTACACCAAGTCCCACAGAGGGGCCCGAGTCGGCAAGACAGGATGTTCAATCTTAAAAAGAACGTAATAAATCATTGATTATCTTACTACTAGAGTTTTCAGGAAGGTGGAAACTGATTGTACCGCTAATCGTTGAGCGGTGGTCAGCAACAGCCCAATACGAAGGACCCTTGATTTTCCGAAGGAATAAAAGAAAATCAGCTATTTTGGCTATGGAAGGTCTAGAGATGGAATGACCTTCCTTATGACACTAACTTCTAAACCTTGTCTAGCTGAACCTGGTAAGGCTTACGGGTTGACTTTCTCAAGATAAAAGAAAGCTGTCTAGACACAGCTTAGGGAGTCCGGACTGTCTAGCGGCTCTCTCTACAGTCGCCCTGCAACTAGGTACAGCACGCGAGGGTTTGGATAATAATGGTGAGAATGCGGTCATCTGAGAAGTAGTTTCGCATGGGTAGGGACATCAGAACTTCCGTAAGGAGCTCTAGGAGTTCCGGAAACTAAGCGTGTTATGGCGAGCAGGGAGCTATTAGAGTCATAGACGTCTTGACACTCTCCCGCAATTTCCTTATTACCTGATGAATGAGACCGGATGGAGGAAAGGCATACACCTGCATGTGACTCCAATTTGTAATGTCACATTAGTGCCTGTCGACATGGGGACCATCATTTGTGAGAAATAAACTGGAAGATGATTTAATCACATTGTGAATAAGTCCATAGTTGCTGGCCACTTCCGGAGAACCTGACATATTACTTCCAGAGCCAAAGTCCACTCTCCCCCCCAATACCTAACGGGGGCAATAGCAAATCAGCCAGTGCGTTGAGGCTCCCCAATATAAATTGGGGAGGAGGAGACACTTTTCATTCTTCGCACCCTCTCACGACTCTGTGCTACAGTATTGAGTTCTGTTGAGCCTGTCCCCCGCCCCCAGAGTTCTTCAGATACGACACGGCAATTACGCTGTTGCTAAACATAGCCACTACTCTGTTGCGCACTAGGACTGAAAACAACTCAGGGCCTTCTTACAGCCTTGATTTCCCAAAGATTTATTGACTCCTCTCGTTCCAGAATCCCCCCGGAGGCCCAAGGCCTGGGTTTCCTCCAAGATTGTTCCCCAACCTTGATCTGAGGCATCTGTGTACAAATAAAAGTCGGGAAGAGGGGAGTCTATAGACCTTCCCGGTGTCAGATGCACTTCTGACCACCACAGACGATCCAACAGGCAAGAATCGCTCCCGACTATAACTGGGTTCTCGTTGCAGAAGTCCCAGTGATTCCTGAGACATACCTGAAGAGAGCGCATCTGGAGATGAGACCCTGGAATTAAAAGAGAGACAGAATTCTCCCTAAGAGGCTTCTCCAAGTTGGTACCGGCCATTCCCTGCTGAAAAGGAACCCTTCTACCTGCTGAAGGACCAACTGGATCCTCTCCAGGGTTGGGAAAACCCTCAAAGGAAGAGAGAGAATCCTCCTACCTGAATAAGTTAAAAATTCCACAAGAACTCCCTCGCTCTTACTAGCTCCTCTAGAGAGGAGGCAAGGATCAACCGATTGTCTAGATACCTCACCACTCTGTACCCTCGACGATGCATAATTGCCGACACCGGAGACATGAGTTAGAAGCAACCACGTTCGTCATACTGGCTACATCATCATCCTTGAACAAGAATTAGCTAAGGCTAAGGTGTTCCAAGAAATCGCTCTTATGAACGTCCGGATACTGAGGGGGGAAGATGACCAAGATAGAAATTTCGACTTTTCTGCTCCAAACGTCGTAGACGAAGCCAAAGCATTCGCCTGGTGAGCCAGACCCCTCAAGATAAATTTATTAGGCTGCAAACAGCCACAGATCCAAAGGGATATAGCCGTCACTCTTTTAGAACCCCATTACAGTAAACCTGACAGCATCCAGAGAGAGTGCACAAGAGCCTCAGTCTGATTGTGCAATACATCCTCCAAGCACCTGCTTCCCTAAGAGAAGTTCCTACGAGCCCAGACGACGCTGGAGACTTAGACAGGATTGTCTCGACCGATTCGTTGAATGGCAACCTAACACCTGCTGAAGGGTTACCTCGAACTGCGCAAATTGTCTTACGCGGAGAGGGAAGAGAAGAGTCCTGTCTATTAGAAGCCACTACCGACGCTAAACGACCATCCGCCTCCTCCAACGCCTGTCTAACCTGATCGAACCAAACCAGCCAACACGAAAGAGGCAGGAGCTGGCTTAGTGGCATAAAAAGCCTCAAAAAAAAAAAAAAAGAAAGACTGAATTGACTAAATCGGTCAAGAGGACATTCTAAGTCCGTCAGAATCTCCTGCACCTCCGGATAAGAATCCTGTTCCGTAATGTCCGAATGGCCTAAGACCGACAAAGGAGGAGGCACTGAACGAAGCCTAAACAAGGATGAAGAGTCCACAAGTGGACCACCTTAACCAGAATGCTGCGCACCCAGACCTAATCGGGTACCCAGAGCTGAATCTGCATAGTTGAACCTGCCGGGAAGAAGAGAAGGCTGAACCGAGAAAAAAATCTGGAGCCGATTCCCCATTGTTACCAAGGGGAAGACAAGTGACAGTAGCCAAACCTACATTGCTAAACCCTGGGGAAGGATGTGCAAACAAAACCGCTTGCGGAGGGATGGAAGAAGATGAAGAAGAAGGAGGGAGAATGAAAGAGGTAGAAGCTACCCTCCGAGTTACCACCGTGGAAAATGCAGGTGATGAAAACCGCGGACCGCTCGAAGAAGGTACCACAAGCCCTGCCAAAACCATGGAGCGCAAACCCAAACTGGAAGCGACTGGCAAACCCTGTGAAATACCTGATACTACCGGAACAGCCGCCTGAAGCGGAAGCAAGGGGTTGCACATACCCAAAGGGATGGAACATGATACGCCTGCAGCCCAATTCTGCCAGAACTGCATTTTCACCTGTCCGGAAGCTCCTCCTACCGGAGAAGACTGTACTGAGGAAGGAATGGCAGGAGGTAGAGGAATGGCAGACGCATAAAAAAAAGTTACCTGAGAGGAGGAAAGCCAAAGTCAAAGGAGGAGGGAAAACGGGAGATGCGGAAGCTGCAGGAAAGATCGGAGCAGAAGAAGACGAGACCAAAGAGGAGACTGAAAAAGGAGCAACAGAGAATGTGGGAGCAAAAGATGAATGAAAGGACAGAAGGTACACCGAATCCGGCCCCCCTCAATAATCCTGAAACATATCTGACATGAATTCTGGACACTACTGTGTCACATACTCTCTAATATTAGGGAAACCATTAGAAAAATAACCTCTCACTATAGGTCTGTACCCGTCGAAAGACCCAGCAAATCTGCCTTATATTCCGCCACATCTAATTGCAGGTCCCGCAAACTACTTTTAGAAGCCGAAAGGACACACCAGAATCCACCTTACTAGATGGAGGAGTAGAAAACACATACAAGGGGTAAACTATAGTAGGAGATTCAGAAACAGTTGGGAGCGAGTTAGGAGCAAAAGCAGAAGGATTCTGCACCACCGGAACTGAAACATTGACTTGAAACTGAGCCAGACCGAAAAGAAACGATGAAGGCGAAACTCTTGCCAGAGCACAAAAGCCACTCGAACCCGAAACCGGAACCCGTCCAGGAAAACAACTCTGCACCCTTACTACCTTCTCCTCACTACCTAACCCAGACCTATCCTCCTTTATCACACCTAGATCTTGATCCTGACTAACATTATCAACATTAAATTTATCAATACTACAAGGGGGTTGGGGAGGGGGGAATCCTTCACTGCCTGCTCGGTGCCGAGGGGGCCAGCAGACCCTACCCTCTCGGAGGCTTGGGGTTCTGCCATTACCCTCAGCACCCTTTAGGGCTGGTTCTGGAACAGGCAGGGGAGCTGAAAAGGAAGAAGGATTAGACATCCTAGCACTACTACTATCCCTATCTGAGAAATGTTGAAACAGACTAGCAATTACGTTTTCCATACTACCTGCAATCCTATCCTCTGTCTGTTTGACTACTTCTGAACTCGCTAAATCCATCAACTGATCTGTAGCAGAAGCCTGAGACACTTGCGGCAACAAGAATCTGACCAACGTTTGCTGCCCTACTAGCCAAAGACTTGCGATGACAAAAGTAATCCTCCATCTCTTGTGCCTTCCAACGGGAACATTCATTGCAATGAGTCTGCACACCACACTTAACCTTCCTACATACCTGACAGAATGTCTATCATGTCTTAAGGCATTCATCCGTCTCTTGCAGGAAGAAGAAGCGATGAGCGCCAGCATCCACAGTTGCAGGGGCAGTCGAGGCCGACGTCGAAGCCGAAGATGCGGTATTAGAAGTTGAAAGAGTCCATGATGACTAACTGAGACCGGGAACCAGCGAGTCCAATTCCAAAAGATGTTCCACATTGAAAATATCCAGAAAATCCAGGAGAAAAAACCAGTAAATACAATCTAGGTCTTCACCAGAAGTCCAAAATACAAGGAGAAGTCTGGCAATAGGATTAAAACCTTCCACTGCAGAAGGAAACAACCTTCCAGCAGCGCAAACAAAAAGCAATTGACGAAAATGGGAGTGTCGGCGCACACCTGTGTCAGCGTTGCCAACCGTCTGTTATGGTAGTTCAAGTGACAAGATTTTACCTGCAGCATTGGTAATGCTGGCTGTTAAAATTCCCAATTGTGGGATTGGTAATTGAGAGTTGTTCGGGCTAGTGGGATTAAGGGCAAATTCAGGTGTTCAGGGAGTGTATTGCAATATATATATGTTTTCCATATACTGTACTGTACTGTAACTAATTGGTTTCTCTTGTATAAGAGCCAAAAGCAGCATCTTCCAGAAATGGCAAAAATAGTCTTCCAAAAATGTAAAATGTTGAGTTTATTCTATTTATAAGCATAGAGGGCTTACAAAGCTTCATCCAGTCTACATTCCCTGATTTGGGATTACAGTCGTCTTGTGTAACTTGGCCTCAGTGCAATCATGCATGCAATGTAAGAAGAAATGGTACAACTGATATCCTTCATTTTCAATTCTTTTGTCATACAGTTATTTGACAATTCCCAGTTCAAGGAATGTTTAGTTGGTAAAGGAAACCCTCAAAACATTTTTGTCCTCTGAAGAGAAATTTTGACAGAGTACATACACATCATTAAAACATGTTTATATTTTTCTTATATTACCTTCCACAGGTACTGGGGGATAAGGCTATTAATTCCTAGCAAGTATCAGTTGTTCCAACACGATATACAAACCCTGGGTCCTTTACATTAGGAATTACTTTCACCGTAGGCTGGAAACGGCCATTGAACTTTCAAACAAGGTGGTTAGGCAGTTAACTACTGTCCGGGAGGTGGGAGTACCGCCTGCCCGGATGTAAACATTCCAATTTGCTTTCGGCCGTCGCAAAATGCGGACGTTGTTCTTCGCTCTCTGCCTGACTGCCCTTCAGCTTTTTGGTGGGATTTTTCCTTACTGCTTTAACGATGAATGTTGATAAGCCTTCTAAACCTTCCTATCCCCAGCGTGTGTTCTGGGGTAGGATATAAAAGATGTAATAGCTTTTGTTCTAGTGTCGACACGGACCCACACGTTTTTTGCCCAACTTGCAGGGAATGTGTGTGTTTGCGCGACGCTCCTTGTAGCGAGTGTTGTACCTGGTCTCCCAAGCAATGGAAGAGGTTCAAAGGGAGGAGACGTTACCGTCGGAAGCCCGCCAAGGAATTGTCCAAGGGTAACACGTCCCTGACGACTCCAGTGGTGGCTAATGTGTCGGGATCGTTTCTCCCTCCCTGCGAACTTCCCCTGCTTGTTCCCTCTCCCTCAGGTGAGGACTCCCCCCTCCCGTTCCTCATTTCATTGGGTGCGGAAGGGTGTGGGGGGGGGGTTGATCAGGACATCCTCTCAGGGGTCTCTCCTCACTCTGGGGGCAAAATTTTCCCCCAGAGTGAGCGGAAGCTTCCCATTTTGACCCAACTGTTTCCTCAGGTTTGGGGGTGGAAGTTCCTATGGACCAGGTATCGGACTTGTTTTCTGCCTGGATACACCTGGGTCTACCTGGCGTTCTGTCACTGGAGGGCCTGGTGTCCCACCTGTCTGGCGCTCCAGTGACAACCCACTCGGCTACCGCTACCACCACCACCACGACTGTCACCATGTCCGCGTTCGGGAAGCTGCCTGTGACGGTGGCTTCGCACACAGACACCCAGGTTTCAGCTGCTCCTGCCTCTCACCATCCTGTGCCGTTGCCCCCTGGGTTCCTGGCCCTGCTATCTCGACCTGGGCCTTCGTACATGGTGACGTCGTCGGTGCCGTACATGACACTGCCTGCCCCTGTTGCTGACCCTGGCTCGTTCATGACAATGGTTCCGGCTCCTCGCTTCCCTGTCTCTCAGCCCGGCCTGGCTGCTGAAACACCTCCCGTGCCTTTGACCCTGGCTCGGCCCAGCCTACGCTTCTACGCTCCATTGGAGAGGGCATTGCCGCCTAAACAGGTTGACCCAGACCTGGTTCGTCTGGATTCGGGTCTTATGTTGCAGCAACTTACTGCAGAGAGCATCTCCCTCTCTCATCAAGAAGCCACCGCCATGGCGGCCTTCCAGGCAGTCTCCTGGCTCGATCTGTGGTCCTTCACAGTATCCAAGGTGGCTGCTTCCTCGGGCGCTATCATACCCGGGGAGGACTCCGCCTTCGGGAGACTATAGCAGTCTGGAGGTAGGGCCATCTCCTACCTCGCCCACCAGACGGCAAACCTGTGGGTTAACCTGGTCCTGAAGCGAAGAGACGCTGTTCTCTCTCGCTTTTCCAGGTCTGTAGGGCCTGAGTCGGCAATGACCCTGCGGAATGGACTGTTGCTGGGTTCCACTTCTCTCTTCCCCAGGGAGTTGGTGGACACTGCGGTGGATAAGCGCCGGGCCGATGACAGCGACCGGCTTGTTCACCAGGCAGTGGCCAAGACCTCTGGGTCTTTGCGTTCCACTGCAGCCAGGCCCTCGGGTCAGGCTAGCACTTCCTCGGCCCCTAAGAAGTCGCAGTCTTCAAAGGGGGTCCCGTGGAAACACCCAACCTTCTTCTTCCTCTAGAAAGAGCGGGTCTTTCCTCCCCTTTCAGCCCACTTTCCAATCCGGAAAAGGGGGCAAGGGGAAGACGAAGAAGGGGAAATGCTAGGGGCAGCGTTTCCCCCCAAAATGCTGCCGAAGGTGGGGGGGGGGTGTCTGTCGAGCCATTGGGCAACATGGCAGCGACACGGAGCCGAGACCTGGATAGTAGATGTCCTTCGGGAGGGATATCTACTACTCTTCAAGTCTCGGCCTCCCCTCACCTACTCTCCGGTCCATCTCCACACATACGTTCAAGGAACTCCGAAGTACACCGCACTACAGCAAGAAGTGCAAGCCATGCTGAGCAAGGGTACATGGAAGTCGTGTCGGACCAGTCTCCAGGCTTTTACAGTCGTGTCTTTCTCGTAGAGAAAGCCTCAAGGGGATGGAGACCAGTCATAGAGCTCTCTCCCCTGAACCGATTCGTTTGCCAGACTTGGTTCACGATGGAAACAGCACGATCCGTACTTGCTTCTATCAGGGAGATCGACGTCATGCTTACAGTGGACTTGAAGGATGCATATTTTCAAATACCAATTCACCTGTCCTCTCACAAGTACCTCCGCTTTATCCTCGGGGAGACGGTCTTCCAATTCAGGGCACTTTGCTTTGGGCTCTTGACTGCTCCCCAGGTATTCACGAGTCTTCTCTCTCGTGTCAGCTTGGGCTCACATGCACGGGACTATGTCCTGGCGAGGTATCAACTCCTCGAGTTTTGCGATCTGGGATCTTGGTGAACCTGAGAAGTCAGATCTCCCCCAAGCATAAAGTATAAAGTACCTGGGCATGCTGATAGACTGGATGGCAGTGAAAGTCTTTCATCAGTCAGGCAGCATAGCTGTTCCTGTCACGGCAGGAGCAGCTAGTGGCAAGTCCATCAGTCAACTGGGCACCTTCCACCACCTTCACCTCTCTCTACAATGGAGGCTAAAGGAGTATTGGTCCCAGTCCTGAGACCTCCAGTCCTTCCTCATTCCTCTTTCCGAGGTGGTGAGAGAGGACCTTTGCTGGTGGATGGACAACAGGAACCCTCTTGATAGGAGTATCCCTGCATACTCCCCCTCCGGACATGCTGCTGTTCTCAGACGCATTGACCGAGGAATGGGGCGCATACCTGGAGGAGTTGCTGACTTCGGGAGTGTGGCACTGAGACGATAAGCGCCTTTACATCAACATCCTGGAACTCAAGGCAGCCTTCCTGGCTCTCCAAGAGTTCCGGGATCGAGTGATGGGACACTCCGTGGTACTGATGAGCGACAATACCACAGTAGTGGCATATGCCAACAAGCAGGGGGGCCTAATGTCCCTCCCGCTCCACCAGTTGACAATGCAGGTGCACAAGTGGGTCATGGCTCACTCGGCAGAGCTGTCAGCCAGGTACATTCCAGGCAAGAGGAATGTCATGGCAGACAAGCTCAGCCGCCAGAATCAAGTGATAGGAACCGAATGGTCCCTTCACTTGGAAGTGACAGAAAGGCTATTCGACCTGTGGGGGTGTCCAGCCATCGACCTGTTCGCCACCTGGCACAACAGAAAACTCCAGGTCTTCTGCTTGGTCGTGCCGGACCCATGGGCCACTGCAGAGGATGCATTCCAGCACCCGTGGGACAAACTCAATGTTTACACCTTTCCTCCGTTCTGTCTGATTTGCAGAGTGATCAACCAAGTGATGATCACTCCGAATCTCAGAATGACTCTGGTGGCACCCAAATGGCCGCAGGCCGCTTGGTATCCACACCTGCTAGCTCTCCTCTCCGAGGTGCCGAGAGAGATTCCCCCCGGCCCAACCTGCTGTGTCAACCCCACGTAGAACAGTACCACCAGGCAGTGCAGTCCCAGTGTCTTCATGGCTGGAGGTTATCCACCATCTCCTGCAAGCGAGAGGCTTTTCGCATCACGCAGCAACGTAGATGGCCGGGTACCTCAGACGTTTCTCCACAGCGGTATACCAGGGAAAGTGGTCCGTCTTCTGTGATTGGTGTCGTCGACAGGGTATCTCTCCGGTTGGAGCTACTATTCAGCAGGTCGCGGACTTCCTCGTCTTCCTTCGCCGAGAGAGGCTTCTCTCCGTTTCAGCTGTGAAAGGCTACCATGATGCACTCAGCTTAGTCTTGCGGCTGAAAGGAGTAGACATCTCTTCCTCCTTTGAGATTTCCCTACTGATGAGAAGCTTCGAAAGGTCTTGCCCACCCACGGATCTCAGGCCCCCGGCGTGGGATGTAACTCTCTTTCTAAGGTGCCTGACTCGTGCACCGTACCAGCCTTTACGGAAGTCGTCAGACAGGGATCTGACCCTCAAGACCGTCTTCCTGCTGGCCCTGGCATCAGCAAAGAGAGTTGGCGAACTACACGGACTTTCCTTCGATGTTAAACACTCGAGAGGATGGGGATCAGTTATGCTCAATTTTGTCCTGGATTTCGTAGCGAAGACTTAGAATCCTTCGGTCCCTAACGCACAGTTCGAGTCTTTCATGATCCTCCCTAGAGGACTTTGTAGGTAATGAACCATACGAGATGCTACTGTGTCCTGTTAGAGTGCTGCGGCTCTATCTGAAAAGGACTCGACCAAGAAAGAAGTGTCCAAGAACACCATCTCTTTCTGGCTTCGTGAGACAATAAGGAGAGCGTATTCTGCTGCAGGAGAAGACGACACCGGTATGCTTCGTCCGAGAGCTCACGAAGTCCGCAGCATTATGTCGGTTGTGCAGCTGCTGAAGGCAGGTGTGTGGTCCCAATAGACCACCTTCACCTCCTTCTACCTCCAGGATGTTGCTCACAAGTCCTTGGACACTTTTTCCTTGGGTCCTATGGTGGCTGCTCAACAAGTTGTGTAGCTTACAGGACAGGTTGCATCTCGCTTAAGATGTACGGTTGTGGTTGGGAGAATGAATGTGGAGTGACTGGCCTCTCTTCTTTCTCCAAATCCTGGCTCTCTTCCCACAGGCAGGGAGCGGACGTGCTGTTACATGCTGGATCTGGCGGTCGATGCAGGTAAGCACCCAACGGGAGCACCTGTTCTATTTTCCATTCAGGTTGATAGAAGACACCCCACTCCTTCCCCTTGCAAAGGGGGGAGGGAGACCATGAATATAAGACAAACCCAATGCTTGTGATTGCCTTAATGTCATCTGACTCCAAGTTCTTCCTAGCCTACTTTGCATGAACTCACGATTCCTCTTTCATGCAAAGGGACCCAGAAGTCTGACAATTAATCCTGCATTTCTTACAACCCGATCATATTGTCAGAGGCAGTTTTCCCTTCCTCGCTCTATCGACCGGAAGGGAAGACAAGGTGGTGAGCTCTAGTCAGTTCAGGCGACTCATTCAGATTCCTCCCTCCAACCAGTGAGTCTTCCTAATGTAAAGGACCGAGGGTTTGTATATCGTGTCGGAACAAATCACAATTTTTAAAGTAAATTGTGTTTTTCCTAACTATACAAACCCGAGATCCTTTGCATTTCATGCCCACCTCATGCCACCCCTCAATCTGATACCTGCCCGAAAGGCAAATTGAAATGGTTTACATCTGGGCAGGCGGTACTCCAGCCTCCCAGACGGTAGTTAACTGCCTAACCACCTTGTTCGAAAGTTCAACGGCCGTTTCCAGCCTACGCTGAAAGTAATTCCTAATGTAAAGGACCTCAGGTTTGTATAGTTAGGAAAAATACAATTTACTTTAAAAATTGTGATTTTGCAGGTCTGTCTCAACCAAGGATATATAACTATTGCATGTCTAGTTTCTGAATAAAAACAATTAGACATCACTCTGAAACAGCATACAACAACAGGAAGTACTAAGCCACATGGCTGCTACTGCTACTTTGTCACTCAATATCCTCAAAAATTTCTGTAGGCTACATACTTACATAAAAACATATACCAAATACCAATATATAAACAAACTACAAAAAAGTTTACTGTTCTGGTGAATGATATACTATCAAAATGCTTGAGGGAGGAGTAACCAAGTTTTCACATATTATCCACTTACAAATAAAATAGTATCAACACTACTCAGATAGTGTACAGGAAAAGAAATAAAAACAATACATAATACTATGTACTAATTCCTTCCAAATACCTCACCTGAAGAAATAACGCATCAAATTTTTCCCCAGTGCTTTGATACGTCTTTGTAATTCCCCTAACATGTGTAAAGCTTCAAACATCTGCTGAAGCTTCTGCAACGATTCCTTGGATGATTCTCCTCCTACTTTGATCAACAGAGTCACTACCCTTGAGCCATTATTCCTCCTTTCCTCATCCCATGATACTGTCTCATTCCAAACCTGTGATAATGTTGAATTAAACATTTTTTTCTTCATAAATAAATACCATTGCATAATACATCAGAATAACTAAATGCGAATAACAGACTAGGAATACAATCTTCCTCTGCCAAGAGTTTGAGAGATGCCCCTAAAATGAGACAGAAGACCCCCTCCCATTAACCCACCCCACTCAATTGTTTGCTCTACATCTGAACCCAGTCAATGGGAAGGAGAAACCTTGCTTATCTAATGTGAACACCCACAAAGCATATAAAACCTACAAAATCTACACACGTAAGAGCAATATAGGTTGCAGTATATTTCCAGTAAAAATATATGGTCCCTGAAATATATAAATTTTCATAATAAAATTTATTATTTGGATACTTATCTACTGTTGAAGTTAGCTTATATCTCCACGCCAACAGGCAAGTCGGCATTCAACGAAAGATCGAATGGCTGCCTGGGTGACTGTCTAGTTCACCCATTCTCCACCAGGTGTGTTTCAAATGTTTTAGCTTTTGTCAGAATTCTTGACTCCCCACTAAGTTGTGGGGAGGCTGGGTGAGGTCTCTGTTCTCTCTCTTTATTCTTTCTCTCTCTTTCTCTTTATGCTTTCCTATCTAATTTTTCCCTATACTGCTACATACGAGACAAAGTGCTTGGAAGACATTTCCTGACTCTCTGCAACAGGAGGAACCAAAGAAAACCACTCCGGTTGTCCCAACCACTACACGAAGGCTGAGGACTATCCAAGGGATCCTTCAACTTCTTGTAAGACACTGGAGTCAAACATGAAATACCACTAGCACGTCTTTTCAGTGGATGTGACTCATCCGTATAGCACCACTGCTGCTTTGGAGAAGAACCCTCCAAACTCAAGGAAAGATGAAGAGAGTCCAACGAAACGCCTTTCCAATGGCTGCAACCTGGGATTTGGCAACAGGTTCAACTGAGGGGTCAACTACCTGAGGGCAGACGCCACCAACCCCACTTAGACTTCTCCCAGGTTTAGGGGAGTATGTCATTGACCTTTGCCTAAGAGAATCAATGGGTCGGGCAGCCACCTCCTCCATCAACACTCCACTTGCACTGGGCACTACTGCACGCTCTGCCAGCACAACACTAATACTGGGCACTACAGGGTGTTCTGAAACACTCCTATCATCCATAAGCACTTTGACGGATGAAGCTAACTTAGCAAATGATTCAACAATCAATTCAAATCTTTTATCAGTCTTTAACTCGAGGCTGGTCACGGGGTTGGGTTTGGAAGCATGAGAGCCAGCTAAAGGTGAGGGTTTCACAGGAGAGGGATCGTTAACGGGATTAGCAGACATCACAGGAACATTAATATCAACATCAACATTAGCAATAAAAGGACTAAGAGATTCCAGGCTAGGTAAAGTTTGACTGGTCTGTCTAGCAGTAGCTGTTCTGTTCTTGTCCCTAGCCAGTTTGTTCAAATAAGATTTCGAAGCCTTCCACCTCTTTAAATCTCAATCAATACATTTGCTACAAGTTAGCTCTTCAAAAATATACTTGTTTCCTACAGCCTGTGCAGATAGTATGAGAACCATAGATTTCCTTGGTCAAAAGAGTATTGCAGCAATACAAAAGCTACACAAACTAGAGTCAGACATAATGAAAAACCAAGGAAGTTAAGTCAAAATCAGGAATAGTCAAATCAGTTAAGTCACAATTAATGATCTAACACTATCTAAATGAGCCGAAAAGGCTAACAAAACAGAATACCTCACAAAGCTATGAAATATCAACAAGAAAAACAGATTCCAAAAGAGAAACAGCTGCTGCTAACAACTGGTGTATAGCCATCAGCTGGCAGGAACAAATTGAAGCTCTTTTGCTAGTTGTTCCTTTCTTTCCCCAAAAGTGGGCAGGGCATGTCACCAAAACCCAAAAAAATCTAGCGCGACCAGCAAATTTCAAAATTTTAAGCTGCCGATAATAGAAACCAAAAGCAATGTAATTACTTGATAAGTTACTTATAAATTTTGTCATTTCTTCCTACACTAATACAAATCCTTGGTCTTTACATATTGAGACTTACTATTGGCGGGAGGATCCCAAGTAATTCTCTGAACCGACTGGCAGCTCAGCTCACCTGGTATTCTCTTCCTGGTCACGAGAGAGCAAAGGAAGGATACCATACCTCTGATCTACTGAACAAGGGATGCTGAACTGACAGACTTCTGGGCACCTCGAATAAAAGGAAAGTATGAAAACCCTTGATTCAAAAGGTACATATGAACCCACAATGTCGAAGACTATGTATCTAAAAATAACCAACTGGCTTGCCCATAGTCAGTCCTTCTCTCACTGTGCTAGAGAGAAGGTAGGAAATGCATCTATTAATCCAAACAAAGCTGGATTATAGACAGGATAGTCTGTCATGCAGATCACCTGCATGCACGCAAGTCCAGCTCGTGACAGCTTGTTCACTCTTCCTCTGTCCACTGGAAGAGGACGGAATACAGGAGGAAGGTAAGAGGCCAGTCCCCCCACACCTTCTCCCTGCAGCCACACACATTAGGTGAGATGCAACCTGTCCTTAAGAGTTGGGTAAACTACATGACTTACTGAGCATCCACCAAGGATCCAAGGAATAGGAGTCCAAGGACCCATGGGCCATAACCAAAGGCAGAAAGATAAGAATGTGAACTGCACAATTACATTCTATCCTAGTACCAGATAGCCAGGTTCTTCCTGAATGCCACAGATCAATGGATGACTGTGGCCCCCAGAGATGTTGCCTCAAACATACTGATGACCACCAGGAAATTGCAGGGTATGTTAAGAAGGTCAAACCCCTAGGCAGAGAAATGATCCCTTTGCCTATGGTCAACAATCCAAGGTAAGAGGATAAGAATGTGAATTTCACAAACACATTCTACCCTAGTACTCAAACTACATGTCCTTTCTGATTGTGACAGACATATGGATGACTTTGCATTCTAGAGATGCTACCCAAAATGTGATGTCCAGTAGGAAGTTTCACAGTACGCTTGGTTGATCAGTTCCCTAGCTAGAGAAAGGATCCCTTTGCCATCGTTTCTCGAGCAACTAGAAGCCAACGAACTAGTCATTAGCTTTGGGTTGAAAGACTAGATTATGGGGGTAACAAAGAAGTCATACTGTCTTTGGTGCCACAGGACCACTGAGGGGAAATGATCAATCTAACTAATCACCTTTGAATATGCAGAACAAGCAGATCAGAACAGAGTCAACAACAAGAAATCGGGGGGAAGAAAGAGTATCACCAATCTTCTTTCGAGGTTGAGAGAGAACCAGAAGTCAAGATCAACTGTCCTATCCCTTGACGTCACTGAAAAAGTGCTGACATTTCATCCACCTCACTTTTGGTTCCTTGTTGGTCATCGTAAAGTACTTCTGTCTGTCTTTAGTACTACCACTGTCACACACCTGACATGGAAAGACACTAGGACCTTTGGAGACCAAGTAATTACTGCCTACATCTCCCACTCCTCACAGGAGTAACGTAACAGCACAAGGACCAAGGAAAGGGGCACCAGACACCTTTCCTTGACTGAAATAAGTTTTTATAACTTGGTCTCCAGATCAGTTCATAGATATCTCTGTTCAGACAAGAAACTAAGTTGTCTACCAATACATGTCTAATATCATTCCTTTCCCCTTTAGCTAGAGAGAGGAAGGGTATGCCACTGAAAGATACATTTGTGTATAAAACAAAGTGTTATATCAGTTGAAATACTGCAGTCACGTGTATTCTATAGGTCCAACACCTGATAGGTCTTTTCTTCTTACTATCTCAGTAGAGAAGAGAGCAACAAGAAAAGAAAGAGATCAGGGTCTCGATCAATTCCACTTTATCAGTAAGATCTCATCGATATCGGAAGGGAAACAATAAAAAATTGTATATGCAAGGAACCTGTGGCATCTGGCATCCGATACGGTAGATGAGGTGGAAGCGGGTCAGAGACCTTGCTAGAACCTCGTTATGTATCCAGTCTTTTTTCCAACTCAGGATAAAAAATAAGAGGGGTGGCTAGAGGTGGGCAGTCAACATTAAGATCTCAGGTTTGTTAGCTATGAAAAATACAAATTAATTAAAAATTTGTCATCTGTTCGTACGCTGAACAAACCTTTGGTCTTAACTTGGAGAGATGCATGAGAATCCTGAACCGACTGGAGGTTCAGCACACCTGATCTCTCCTCTTAGAAAGTATGGTTCTAAGGAAGAGGAACTAAGCCTCTGAGTTATTAGATATGTGGGTACCTAACACCCAACCCACTAGGTTAAAATACAATGGAACATGTTAGATTCATTGCATATATGGAAGTCAACAAGAATTATATCCGTTCAAGCAACAAACCATGTCAGCCTCATGCAATGGGTTTGTCATCACTCCTCACTCCTCTTGCTGGAGAGAGAAATAAAGGCTACTGAGAAGCATATTTGTAAGTTGTATGGAACATATAAATGCAGTAACAGCATGACTGCAAAGCTCACCTGCATCAAGCCAATTCCAGCATATGTCGTTCAAAACTGTCCGTAGGCAGAGAAGAAAGGAAAAAGGGAAAGAAAAAAGACCAGTCATCTCACTCATTCCCTCTTCCACACTATCATCTTAGGCAAAATACAAACTGTCCCACCAGGGGCACTTTGAGCTACGCAATTTGTCCAACACCGGACCTAAGGAAAAAAGTGTCCAAGGACCTGTGGGCAAAGTCCTTCAGATAGAAGGAAGTGAAAGTGGTCTGACAAAGCCAAGAGCCAGCATTCAAAATCCTATGAACAGACATGTTCTTCTTGAATGCCAGAGAGGAACTTATTCCTCTGATCTAATGTAGGCTAGGCTAAGGACTCAACTACTTAGGCTGGGCTAAGTAAGCCACCAAACCTAATCCCACCAAGTTCTTGAGGAACAAGAGATATTTCCTCATCTGTCCTTAATCAAGAAAATCCAGAGGTGTTCTCGAAATCACAATTTTTGAAAGTAAATTGTATTTTTCCTAACTATAAAACCTGAGGTCCTTTACATTAGGAATTACTTTCAGCATAGGCTGGAAACGGCCGTTAAACTCTTGAGCAAGGTGGTTAGGCAGTAAGAACCGCCAGGTAGGCGGGAATACTCGCCTGCTTGGATGTAAACATTCCAATTTGCCTTTCAGTCCAGGTTCAGATTGAGGGGTGGAAAGAAGTGGGCATAATATGTAATGAAAAGGACCTCAGGTTTGTATAGTTAGGAAAAATACAATTTACTTTCAAAAACTGTGATTTGTTCCGACACAATATACAAACCCTCGGTCCTTTACATTAGGAAGACTCACTGGTTGGAGGGAGGAATCTGAGTGAGTCTCTTGAACTGACTGGAGTTCTGCACACCTGGGTTACTCCTCCTGGTCGAAAGAGCGAGGAGGAGTACTGTGCCTCTGACATATGATCGGAGTGTAGGAACTGCAAGATCAAATGTCAGATACTGGACCTTTTCGCATGAGTGAGGAAACGCAACTCCTACAAAATAGGCTGGAAGGATCTAGAGTCGGAGGCAGTAAGGAAAACCAGAGATAGGGTTCCCTTATTGCCAGTCTCTCCTCCCTCCCCTTGCTAGAGGAAGGAGCGGAATTGCTTCTAAGATTCTATAAGAAAAATAGAACGGGTGCTCGATGTGTAGTCTTACTGCATCAGCGCCAGTTCCAGCAGCTATTGGTTCGAGTCCTATTCTCATTCCAAAGGAGAAGAAGTTGGAGGACGGGGAAGGAGGAGGAAGAGAGGCCAGTCACTCTCGGAATCCTTCTCACTTCCAGAACCAACACCTAAGGCGAGATGCTACTCGTCCTCTTGAAGGAGCCGGGTAAGACAACACAACTTGTTGAGCAGCCACCACAGGGCCAAAGGAAAAAGGTTCCAAGGGCCTGTGGGCAAGACCACAGGAAGACAAGAGTGTGGTCTATGAGACCACGTCTTGCTTTCAGGCAAACAGAAACTTCTGGAATGCAAGGGATGGACCAAGCCATCGACTTCGTGAGCTCTCAGGTGGAAGGTACCGGTATCGTTGTCGTCAGCTGCCAAGTACCTCCTTTGATCGCTTCACGAAGTCAGGAGGAAGATGTGTCCTCAGACACTTCTTCCTTGGGAGAGACAGTACTAGCGAAAACGCTGAGGACATCCAGGTTAGGAATGTCGAGCCTTCATTAAGTGCCACAGCTCCCTAATAGGACAAAGTAACGAATGATCTGGATCATCGACACAAAGTCCAAGGAGGAGGGGAATAAGAAGGACTTGAACCTGACAGTAGATGCCAATGGATTTGGAGTCCACCCACGACATCTAAGAAGGAGTCGAGGTATGATCCTCATCCCTGTTCTTCCATCTATGCCAGACCAGAGTAAGATGAGAGATGGTCCTAAGAGGGCATATCTCTATCTGATGACTCTCGTAAGGCATGTGCAGAGCATGGACAGGAACCCTAAATGAGAGTCACATGCCACCCAGGGAACAGTTCCCTGGGACAGCACGACCAAAGAAGCTTCTCGTCCGTAGCTAACTCTCGACTGAGGAGATGAAGCTACTTCAGATACAAGACTAGGTCGCAAGGGCCTACGTTCTTCACAAATGAAAGGGAGAGAAGCAACCCTCGGTGAAGACGAGGAAGTCTAGACTTGAAGAGCGACTCTGACCCGAAAAGTTCCGTCAACGACGCCATCAGAGAAGACGGATCCAGTCCCTGGGACAGTGTTGCAGAAGACTTCAAGGGATATCCAGCTATATCCGTTGCCGCTCGGCAAGAAAGCCTTTGCTTGCAAGGAAAGCTGGAAGGTCTCCCAGTCCTGAACACACAGGGATGTACTGCCTCAAGAACCGCTTCTAGTGTAGCTGCTACAGGAGGTAGGGTCAAGCAGAACTCTTCTCGATGCCTCAGCTATCGGGTCGGATGAAGGCAAAGTCTTCAAGTACTTGTCTGTAACTCGGGGTGAGCAATGCTTGTGAACCCCTAGCGAAACAGACAAATACAGAGGAAAAAAAAGTAGATATCGAGTTTTCCCCAAACAGACAGCTTGCCTCACCGAAGCGGGCCCTGGTCTGGTATGAAGGAGCGAGAAAAACACTACCGACTTGTTGTGCAGGAGGCAACAGAAGGACGGTAGGGATTTCTGTCGAGCAGTCTCTGTGTGAATCCTCGTGAAGAAAAAAGTGAGCAGCACGTTCTGTCCCGATCACTCAAGCACAAGGCCAGGCTTGCCTACCAATACATCCCCACCCGGAATGCATCTGGTTAATTGAGCTGTCGAGTGTGCAATAGAACACTCGAGTACCTGCAAATGTCGATAGATGAAACAGGAGGAAAAAGCAATTACCTCTTGTTTGTGGACAAGTGCCACTACTGTGGTTTTGTTGTTCAATAAAACCAGTGAGAACAACAAAACCAGTGAGTGTCGCAAAACTCATCCTGAATTCTCGGACGGCCAAAAGGTTGCCCTGAGCCCAGGACAGTGATGAGACGGTACTAATCGTCTCGGTCACACACCTTCAAGACAAAGTCTTACCGCAGTGCGCCTATTCCTCAATCAGTGAATCCGTAAGTAAACACAAGATGTGAAGGTTCCTTCAATCAAGCATTAGTCTAACTCTTTCCTCATACTTCGAAGAGGAAAGAAGGACGGAGGAATGTAAGCAGACTTTCATTCTCCACCATGGGGAAACTTCTGCAAGATGACAGGTACCAAGACAATTAGCTCTAACCAGGGTGGCATTTCCCGAATCGAGAGCACGGGAGAGGAGGCAGGATGGAAGTTCGATGAAAAGAATTGCTGAGACCTAAGGGAAATAGATACTTCTCCTGAAGGAATCCATTCCCAGGTCTCGGCAATGTTGCTGCCAGTTCCAGAGACTCGATAAGTATCATTTCATCCAGGCATCATCAGTCAATACTTCTTTTCTCTCTTTCTTCTTCCCTCCTCCCATATGCAGTTGCAATCTTCTTCTGAAGCCTGGGACTTCTTAGCTAATGAGTTGAGGGGGCTGGCTTGAACTCAAGGTCGAGTTAGATGACTAAGACCCAAAGTTCTTGGCCATTGTCCAAAGGACAAGGCAGTGCCCTGGTACGAACCTTGATTACCAAGGTATCTGGTAAATCTCTGAAAGAGAAAGGCAGAACCAACTTAAGGTTCATTCCTAAGAGTTGAGCCAACTCCGGACTTATGAAACACGAAACCGAGATCCGAATTGGGACAAAGTCCTTCTTCTTAGCATCAGAATTGCCCAAAAACTGCAGTTGGCAAGACCCTTCAAGGCAAGAAGAATTCATATTCTGTTGAGGCAGGGGAGAAGCTTGGTGTCTCGGCCTGAATTACCTCCTTCGAAGAAAAGAATTCATCAGGTCGAGAACGCTCTCGGAAGCAAGGACCACGGTGGACCCCGACACTCTCGGCCCCTCGGGAACTGCAAGGGTTGCGAGCGATGAAGATTATTTATTGGGGGAGCCATGGTCCTGTCCCGGGGATCCTCGCGCCGACGGATCGGCAAGAAGTTCTCCGAAAACACGAGGGCGATCGCAACTTGAAGAGGAAGACCTTCGCTGTTTCCGAAGCGTGAAATGCGTGTACCTCTCCCCTTGGAGGGAGACCTTGACAGATCCCATGAAACCCTCCTTGGCTACCTGGTTATACTACGAGAGAATTGGGGGACTGACACCCAAAGCATGCCAGGCAGCCAAACTCCGGAAGAAAATTTCAGTCGGAGCTCTCTCTGTCCATCTCGCGCCTCTCGGAACAACCAAGAGGGGAAGAGAACAGGTGAGGAGAAAAGAGTATCCCTACCTTTCCTGCCAGTAAGATAAGCAGGAGAGGCGGACCATGAGCGATAATCAACCGAAGATTACTGCCACACAGGGAAAGAAGAGCACTTGTGCCGTGGCAAAGTACTTTCCTGGGAAGAGCAAAAAGTTCACTCGAACATAGCCGAGAACCCGAATTGGAAAAAACCGAGTAGGGCCGAGCCGAGCAACGAGAGATCATCGAACTGCGATCCAGCTGGTTGGTATGCAGGTGGACTGGGAGGCAGGCAGGGCGAGGCAGAGGCCGAACCGAGGCCGAGCCAGTCTGGCAAGCCAAGGGGACGGCCGAGCCAAGCTGCCGATCGCAGTGAACACAATCATAACTGGGCAGGCGGACTCGTCTGCTGTGAACAATTGCTAGTTTCCCGAACTCTAAACTCCTTCGAGGCCAAGGCCCCTCGAGAAGAAGGTTCAAAGGGAAATTCTGTGTCTGCTATGGGTTCAAGACACAAGAATGAAGCCAGGCCGAGCAACCGAAGCAGCTGGCGAGCAGTATCGAGACACCTGGTGTCTCAGCACCCGGACACCTGGGTGTCTCGGCACCCAGACACCTGGGTGTCCCAGCAACCAGACACCTGGGTGTCTCTACACTTTCTCTCGTCCTGTGCCTCTCGTCAGGGAGCGCCTGGGTGATTCATAGAATTCGAGTTACCCACGAGACTCCCAAAAATCGGGAGCGGCTGCTTTCAGTTTCCTAAGAGATCAAAAGAGCCAGCCTTGTCTTAGACGCGACTTCCAAGACTGGCAACGAGGGCGTGGCCTCGAGAGGCCGCGCTCTCGTGGCCCCCGAAACACAAGATCCCACAGGAGAATGCGAATCGGTTCCTGCCTGAGGGCGGGAAGAGCCAATGAGAGAAACTTGTCTCCCGGAAGAGAGTCAGTCCCTTAGAAGTCCTGCAGGACTCCCAAGGGAATCTCTTCCCTGCTTCTTCTGGTGTTCAAACCAACAGGATCGAGACACCAGGCTGGGAACCCAACCGAGTACTGGCAAGCACTCGGGGGAGCGCTTGTGGTGCTGGCAGGAAGAGCTGAGACACCTGGGTGCCTCGGCCCTTTCTCTCGCACTGCTCCCGAACTGGGCCGAGGAAAATCTCTCCAGACCAGATCGGGATGCTCGATATTCCATAGAATCTCAAGCACTCGGAGCGGCTCGCGAACGAGCGCCTGAAGCAGCCCCGTCTTAGAGGCGGAACCTCTAGGACTGGGAACGGGATCGCAAACCGAGGTCTGCGCGCCCGTGGCTTCCGAAACACAAAACCCAGGGCTATGCAAATTGGTTTCCTAACCCGAAGGTCGGGAAGAGCCAACGAGAGACCCACTGCCTCCTCGGAAGGAGGCAGTCCCTAGATGTCCAAGGGCATCAAGGGGAAGAAGCAGCCTTCCTCTCCTTCGGCCGACGGAGGTCCAATTCTCGGGACCCCCTTGGACCTCGGGAGAGGAAGGGAAGACGCAGCAGAAGACGAAATCAAAGATAAGATGAAGAAGACGGCGGCTACTTCCACAGGGCAACTTCCTTCACCTCCACTCCGACATCTTCTACAGGATGGTGGACACAAAACATCGTAACCTCCAGGGTAGTCCAGCAGGAACACAACGGACGCGGCCCAGGACACCACCACCAGGAGAAGCAGCAGGCATGATCAGGACAGCCGATGCAGGAGCTACGGCAGCGGTTCGGAAGGCAGGAGCTACTGCAACGGCCAGGAACATCACCTCAACAGGGCGACTTCCTTCATCTTCACGCCGACATCTTCTACAGGATGGCGGACATCGTAACCTCTGGGGCAGCTGGCAGGAACACAATGGAAGCGGCAGGCATGATCAGGACAGCCGATGCAGGAGCTACGGCAAAGGTTCGGAAGGCAGGAGCTATTGCAACGGCCAGGAACGTCACTTCCACAAGGTGACTTCCTTCACCTTCACGCCGACATCTTCTACAGGATGGCAGACATTATAACCTCCAGGGCAGCTGGCAGGAACACAAAGGAAGCGGCCCCGGGCACGACCACTAGGAGAAGCGGCAGGCACTATCAGGACAGCCGATGCAGGAGCTACATTAGTGGTTCGGAAGGCAGGAGCTATTGCAACGGACAGAAATGTCACATGAAAGTCACCAGCAGCGACAGGAACGATCAGGGTGGCTGCAGCAGAAGACCAGGAAGAGCAGCCCAGAGACTGTCATCAAGTTAACAAGAGCAAAACACAGGGAAGAGCAGGAGCAGATGGACCACAGATATGCCAAAGGTAGTGCAACAGCATACAGTACATGAAGACCAGCAATAACAGCGATCAATCCACATCGGCGGGAACAGAGTCAGAACGATCCCGACGTGGAAATATATCATCTAATCAGGTATTGTGGTCAATCCCGAAGCAACACTGAATGAATGTCGGGACTGCTTCATGCAAGATATCCTTTGAGATATCCAGCCAACTACTGCTGTGTCTGCGATGCTCACTGTCAACCTGAAAGAAAAAGCAGAGATGATTAGTAGAGGGAGACCCCTCTCGCTACAAGGGGAACTGCCCTACGCAGCGGGAGGAGGTACTCAAGAAGAGGTCACCTGATCACTCCCCGCCCCTGTGGTCTTCGGCCGACGAGTGAGTGAAGAGGGCAAAGGAGAGAGATCTACTAAAGGGGAGAAGGAAGAACCTACGGGAAGAGAAAAAGGATGGAGGGGAGGCCACCAAGGGTGCCGTGGAAGCGGAACTTATTGACGACACCTGCAACCTCCCACCCGGCCCATAGTTCTCCAAGCGCAGGCGGCGAGCAACACTCAGCATCAGTAGGAAGGAAGTAGTGATGTCCCTTATACACGGAGGGCGGATGCCCAAGAAGGGAAGCAAACTCTTACGTCCCAATCAATGTAGGGGAGCGAAGATATTATGTCCCAAACTATATCTCTGAATGTACAGGGGCACCTTCAGTATCTACATAAAGGGCTGCTGGAAGAGAAGCATTACCACTCGGTTACACTTCTCAATTATGCCCTTGGCCATCAAACCCAAGACACAGGCAGAGAACAATGGCTTATGCAAGATTATCACAAATCGTGGGTTTGTATTAATAAATATCAAACACAACAACATATAAACAAAAATACAGAAAGATCCCACCAGGATAATAAGAGACTTAACGACAGTCAGCCATGAGAACCAAAATTTTCTGCAACGTAATGGATGTGCAAACTGGAATGTTTACATCCGGTGCCTTGTATTCCCGCCTTTGCAGATGACAGTAGTCACTGCTAGTGACCACCTTGTAAGGAAGAGTTTAAGGAAACTGTTTCCAGCCTATGCATTGAGGTAATTCCTAATGTAAAGACAGATGGTTTGTATATTGTGTGGGACAATGGAGGAGACCTTGAAAGGGAAGCATCAACAGTAGAGTAGGATCAGAATTAAAAAGAGAATCCTTATAATATTAGTTAACTCACTGATTGAGATCAGGGATGGAGGATAAGAGGAAAGAAAATCTTACAATCAAATCCTCCATTTCTTATGGAGAAGAAACATCAGAAGGAAAAGGACAAAAGATTTAATGTAAAGCTGATTGGAAAATGTATGAACATTGTCAGACCTCACACTGATGTACTAGTTGTGAAACATGGCCTACACCCAGAAAGCACAAGAGAGAAAGATGGAAGTGGCAGAAATGAGAATGCTCAGAATCATGAAGAGTTATGTCAAGAAGAGACAAGATGAGGAATGACATCCTAAGAATCGTGGAGACAGAAATATCAAAGAAGCTGCAACAGAGATGATTATCAATGGTTTGGATGGACTTGAAAAGAGGAGGACCACTGTATGCGAGGGCAAATGGATTAATATCAGCCCCTGGAACACTGGCCGTAGACCAAGAATGAGATGGAGAGGTACTGCTGATCACTTGGGACATGGTTGTCAGGAGAAGAACGTGAGTGAGGTAATGGTGCATGGTCGTGGACAGAAGATGGAGAAGACTAATAACAAACAGCGACCCCATATAAAGATGGGAAAAGCTGAAGATTCAGATGGTTGTGGGTGTGATTAATAAATATCAAACCACAAGAATATATAAAACAAAAACAGAAGGATCCCAACAGAATGAATGAGAGTTGGTAACGAATCAATGGTGAAATGGTGCTTCAAACACGTCAGCAACGCTGACAGTCGAGCCATCCCTGGAATGTTTACATCCGGGCAGGCAGGTATTCCATCTAAAACCTGGCGATGCAGTCCGCTCTTGTCCTGAACCATGCTCAAGAGTTTAACGACAACTTTCAGCCTACTCCTTTGAAGTAACCCTTGTAAAGGACTGACAGGTATATCGTGTCGGAACAACTACATAACAAAGTCAGGCAATATGTAAAAAATGTAATAAAAAACAATCAATTAAATGAAGCCCATGTAAGCTTGCTCAATAAAAAAAAAAAGATTGCAACAAGTATGAAATCAGCTACTATATGTAATTAGTGGGATCCAGAATTTGGTCTTCTAGAAATAAAACTTATAGAAGATCAGAGTGGTCTTCTAGAAGAGAGTTGAAAGAAAATGCAAGGACTAATGTCATGGACATTAATTGAATATCTAGTATTCTACTTAATGGTGCAGAATCCCTCACATACATCAAAGAAAATTTTCATTTCTTTGGCTGGACGTTTTGATAATAAAAACTAATATTGTAATGGTCACCATGGATACTGAACTATCCTGGTGACTAAGTCATGTATATCCCCAAATTTTGATGAACAAAATCCAATTTTTTATAAGTAAAACATTTTTCCCAACATACAAACCTCACGGTCCAATGAAGAAAGGAATTAACTCTCTGAAGCTGGAACATCTGCTAAAGACTTCCAAGGCATGTGTTGGTCTTGAACCATCTGGGCATGAACTGGTTAATGGCTCAGAGTTCCAAAGAAAACAGTGTCCAGCTTTCACTGAACCCCAGCCAAAGCCGAACGGTTTGTGGACAAGCATCTTCTGAGGCTGAGGTGGGTTCTGAAAAGAAACCAAAGAATGTTAGGAAAAATGCATTTTACTTTTAAAAATCAATTTGTTCCTAGGTAAAATACAAACTCTTGGTTGTTCTATCTGGAGACTCAATGATTCTGGGAGGAATCAGAGGGAGATCTCTGAATGACTGGAAGTTCAAAACCTATTGTTCTACTGTAGTAGCCAGGAGGACATGGCCACAGGACCGTGATCTTCAACTTGGCCACAGACCAGTCTACTGACCTGGTGCTCTGCTGTGAGCAGGGTCTCGGAGGCAGACCCATGACATGAAAGAAACTCCCATCCATAGACAAAGGAGGCGACTGGGAAGTCGGAAACTAAAAACAAAAATGGGCTTGGTATTCTCTTCTTCAACTTCCCCTGCAACTTGCAGAGGAAAGAGAGGACAGTACATCTAATGTGAAAAACAGGGCAACAAAGAGTTCCTAACAAATGGATGGTGGACCTGATCTTCAGACCCTGATATCTTTCTTTTCTAATTACCTTCTTCCGAGGGTAAAAGTGATGATAGGAGGAAGATAAGACCCAGTCACTCACCTTTCATGCCCAATCATGGAATAACATGTGAACTGAAGTGATATCAGGAGCATGTATTACACAACTAGTTGAGCAGCACAAACAGGCCCCAAGAAAAAGGTATCCAAGGACCGATGGGTAACATCCCATGGCGTAAAAGAGGTGAATGTGGTCTGGCATGACTAAAACATTTGAAACACAGTACCTGGTGAAACAGGTTCTTCTTGAATGCTAAAGAGGGCAGCAATCAATCTTTGTTTGAATGCTGGCTCACCTATTGGTGTCGTCCTCCCAGCCATTGCATACTTTTCTTGAAACCTCAGTCCAGAAAGATTCATCCCCAACAATACCCATACATAACTAAACATTTAACTCACGACCGACACTGTACCTGAGGTTTTTTTCTTCAGATAATCATCAAAAATAAAAATATGAAAGCAAATGAATCGCAACCCGAAAGTCATTTCAAATCACACTCAGAGGTGTGTGTGAAAGACTCAAACCGGAGAGAGAGGGACTGAGAGAGGTTCTGAGTCTTCTGTTGATGGAAATATTTTTGTGTTTGTGGATCACATTTGTTTTACCATTAGCTATAAAGCTAATCTATTTAGCTCTCGCAGGGCTGAGCATATGATTTGTCTTTATTAATGATAAAGTTTAGATTTATTATATTATATAGATTTTTCTACATTTTATAATGAGATTAACTGAAAATGATGGAGATTCTGAATGAATTTCTCTAACTGATTTATTTTCAAAACTTGACATTCTTTGTTGCTTATAATTTGGATATTCATAAGAAAAATATTATTTTCATGATAAAATTAAGTTTCATATATACTTACCAAGTAATTACATAACTGTAGGTTTTCAACCATGTAATCCCATCTAAATTCAAAAAACCGTGCAGTAGACGGCTTCACTGTTTTTGTGTAACCATGACAAGCCTTCCTGAGGTATCCCACTTTCTGCCGCTGCCTGGGAGAACAACCTCTCACTAACAGAGATGGTTCAATAACCTCCAGGCGAAAGAGACAGGATGTCCATGGCCTGGGGGTAAAAGAGAGGTTTCAGATTGTGCCAGAATTACTCGGAACCTCGGAGAGCAGAGCCAGCAGTATATGAAACTTAACTTTGGATCAAGAAAATAACATTTTCATTCGAAGTAACTTAACAAGAACTACACTGAGAACTGATTCCACATTGACAGAAGGTGGGAAAGGCATGGACATATTCTTGTCCAAAACATTGGAAGGCGTGATAAGCTTTGAAATCCGGTAAAACAGAGAGCATTGATTGGAATGCTTGTTGTACCGGGTGGCGAACAGGGCCACCTGGAAGCCCAGGCTAGCCTGCAGGTAGCTCTGATGGAGGAACCTGGTGCCCATCTTAACCTGATCCCGGCATGGTGGCGTGTCCACCAGAGTGGGTCAACTGCCCATTGGTAGCAACTGCAGCAAAGGAAGACATGGATGGCTAGAGACAAGACCCCTTGCACAAGATGCCCTTGCCCTGGGTGCAGTACCAGAATAAAAACAAGACAACACTGTCACCTACACTGTCCCATCAAACCACACCTGGAAGCACTGAAAACCTAACTGGGGCTACTTCATCTCCAGGACAATGATGTGAAGGTACCTGTCGTGTTGACTAAACACCCTGATGTCAAAGCAACTCCTCCAGGTGGGAAAGAGAGCCCCAGCCCTCCCCAAAACCATGCCATCCAAAAGATAAAGGTCCTAAGGGCTACAATTTTCAAACATGGTTTCCTATGCACATTGTTCCTGTTGTCCAACCACCAGGGGAGATCGTCCCTGCACCTCCATTAGATGGGGACGAGATTGTAAAATGGATGATCCCAGGGACATCAGTCTAAACACAAGAGAGGTGGAGCCAACCATGAACCTCTTTCTCCGAGTCTTAACCGATCACGAGGTGCCAAGATGTCCTCTTGGTTCTGTTGCGCCAGGAACGCCTTCGCCAATTCAACGTCTGATCCAAAATAAAGACAGAGCATTCTTAGAAAGCATGCCCAGATACTGACTCCTCTGTCTGGGGTGAGATCCGACTTCAAAGTTGTTCAGAAGGTCCTCTCGTGATCTTCAACTCAAGTCCTTGTCCTGGCAACTAAAGAGCTCTCAGGAAAGAACCAATTCTTCGAGATTCCTCAAGGATGTCCATTAAGTTCTTAATGAGTGAACAAACAGGGCCAGGCCTGCGGAGTGGTCAACAGTCCGAAAGGAAACCTTGAATTGATAGACCACAGACTGCATCCCCTTGCAAAAAGCCAACTCTCTTGACAATGGATGAACTGGCTCACTTGGAAGTGTGGCAGAAGATCAAATCGACTGGTCAATGAAGTCCCTTCAAGAGGAAGCTGACAGCACCGTTCTTGAAGGCATGACCTGAAAGCCACTTTCAGGGGAAAGAAGTCTCAAACTGGCCTTTGCCATGAGGTTTCTCCTGAAAGATCCTGGTTGTAAGACAGAACCAGACCTCTGTCTGAAGACAGGCTCCCTAGCATTAACTCTATACCTCCTGAAGATGGTGGATGACTTCAACTTCTTGGAGATAAGATGGAACTGGACAGTGTCAGTGAAGGGGAGGCAAGAAGATGAGAGAATATTCCCTCCCAGAGGACTGCCACTACCCAGGTCTCCGCCTCCGAAGCTGCCACTTGCCCATTTGGCTTGATAGACCCCCACCAATGGCAGACTGACATCTGCATCGTCCCTAGTGAGCCTCTCCCCTGGTTTTGCCTTACCTTTGTTCTGACAGAACTCCTGTTAGTCTGGAAGCCTGTCAGGTTCCTTCCACAGACAAGAAGCAGAGGAACCTGAAGAAGTGGGGTTGTCTGAGAAGAGAATGTTTTTCGGGCTGGAGCTAGCCTGGAAATCCACTAATAGGACTGAAGCTGTGCAACACCTTTTGTCGCTGCCTGATGGAACAAGACGGTCATTGAAACGTTGTCGGCCTTTCTCGAGAACTTGTTGATTATTTTCCTGATCATCCCAAAGGGGAGTCCAGAATGGGTCCATTGCGCAGAGAAACTGGTCTGAAGATCCAGGATAACAGCATCCATCACCCATGCAAGAGTCCAGGGCTGGAGAACAGGGTTAGAAATCAGATAGCCTGATCCCCAGACTGGCAGAAACAGGTCTGAAGGTCGAGTCTTTGCTCTGAGCACCAGAACCTCCACAATTGTTGACAACGACCAGGGCCCAGTTGTCGTCCATTCTGATCGGGAAGGCAGACAGAGTGGCAGCTCCAAAGCTCAGCTCAGCTTGCAACAAGAAGCGCCTGTCTCCCTCAGCTGAACTGAAGTGACCAGGCGCTAATTGTCAACCTGGTTCTGCTGCAGTGCACCTTCCGATGGAACGATACTTCTTCTGCCTTGGGAGAGAGAAGGAGGTAACAACTTGGTGGAACGGATGTACAACAAAGACGATGGTCCGTGAGACCAAGTCGTTCACCTGAAGGACACTGTCTTGCCAAGGTCCACAGTTGACCAAGGACTGGGGCCCTCTTGAATAGCCTTCAGTTCCTCCAACCTGGATGACCGTTCTTCCAAAGGAGCTGGACCAAGTTCCTCCAGACCGTTGTGACTCCCTAGCAGAGCAACAACCTCTATAAAGAGCCCAGCATTTCCGGAGTGTCTGGATCTCTCAGAAGAGGACCTTCCAAAGAGACTGCCATCCGGACAGACCCTTCTCTCTGCCTCCACTACTGAAGGTCCCCTCTGATCTCTGGAGTGAGGGAGATCAGGACGCGCCTGAAGGGGCCCAAGGGCCTCAGCCCCAGCAAACATACTTTCCCCTGTTTTCCCAGAGAATCCCGAGAAAGAATTGTGGGAGAGAGAGCTCACTACCGTGCAGTCTGCTGGAATGGACCCCTCACAATCTCTACCCGCAGTGGAGGATCGTGAGAGTACCCAGAGGACTTATCCACTGATTGGCTGAACAGGACAATCAGGGGAGAGAGGAAACAGCCGATCCACGCTCTGAAGGCTGGACGGGCCTCTACACTTGGGGGATGAGAGAGACCAATAAAGGAGGCTTCTCCTGCCGAAAGGAGGCCACTGTCCCTATCGAACCTTGAATGTTCCGGCCTTCTTTGGCGTCGAAATGGAAAAAGAAGGCTCCCACCCTTTCATGGTTCCTCCCGCGTCTTCTGGGACGAAGAACCTGAATCCTCATCCCTGCCAAAAGGCTTTGTCCGACTTTGGGCAAGGGCGAAGGTTTGGGTCGAGGAGAAGACCGGGCTCTTCCCCTTCCACGTTCCGGCTCTAACTCGTAAAATGGGAGAGACCGCCCAAAATCTCCGTGGGAGACCGTGGTGGAGACACGCTTTTGGAGGCGCTTAAACAGAACCAGGCTGGGAGGACGAAACCCCCGTGGACTGTCTGAGGAGGGTACTGAGAAATTCTTCTCAGCGGCTTGAGAACCAGCAGTCTTTCCCAAAGGACTGGAAAAGCGAGAGCTTCTTCTGGGGAGTTTGGGTCCCATTCCTAGCCCAATTGGACTTAGAAGAGGCAGGGAAGAGTTAGATCGAAGAACAAGGATGACCCCGACAATGACAAAAAGAAAGACGAAGATGGGGATGGTTCCAGCGAGCCATCCTTCTTTTCTTCTTATCAAGCAGAGACAAGACCGCATCCCCAGTTTAAAGACAGACCAGGGGTCAACTCTGGGGCAGGGACAGCAGGGGAGTCAACTGGCAGATGATTCTTGCTGAGAGCATCCATTGACAGGAACAACAGAGGACACAGGGAACATTGGGCGATCTGGAGTCGGCATGGGTAATGGTGGAAATCCAACTCAGGTGATGAAAACAGCCGGGAGGTGGTGGAGTGACCGAACAGCTGAATCGTCAGCATTGACACTGAGATGGCAGGGGTAGGAACCCCTTGCACCATATGCATGATGAGTTCCCACCGAGAGAGCTTCATGCTCCTCGGCAGCACAGCAGTGAATGGTGGTCTTGAGAGCATCCACCATGTGAGTAGTGGGGATCATCAGACTCCCTCCATGCAGCAGAGCTGATATCCTCGAGGAGGAGCGAATACAGATCAGGGGAGCCAATCATCCCGAGCAACTCCTGTACCTGACTCAAACCCGGCAAGATACTGAAACCTGAGGAAGACAAAGGCAGGTGTAAAGAAGTCACCTCTAACCCATGGATCAGGGACTCTGGGTGAGGGGAGAACTGAGAGGAGGATATAGGCTAGGAGCAATTCTTGTCCAAAGTCCTCTGTGACCTGATGCAGACACAGGGGACAGGAAGATAGATTCTGTCAGGGGCAGTAAGGAAGGCCATCAGGGTTTCCAGATATGACTAAGAAGGATTAACAACTAATTGGAGTTTGAAGGAGCTGATGAAAGCCCTCCGATTGCCTTAAGATTCCTTCCGTTTGTATCTGGGCCTCAAGAATAACTATCCCACTGCTCGGGAACCAAAGCCTGCACTCATCACAGGGGTCATCAACAGTACAATCAGGGGTCCTTGCTCCCTTTGCCACATTTTAAGCAAAGGGAGGGGGGCCTACAACGGAAGGCGCCACATTTCTTGTCCTTGCCAGGGCAAATCAATGGGAGGCTTATCCAAGTCATGGGTTTATAAAAGATCATCCATATTACAAACACGCACAGCGGATATTGTCAACTACTTTGGGAATAACAACATGGAAAATCAATTGTTATTGAAAAAGACTGTTTATGTTGTATATGGAAAGGGGGTCTTTTATATCGCTGAAGTGTCAAGTGGTAGATGTGCAGGTTTGTGTACAAATGAATGTTTTATTTATATTTAGTTGTAATAAGGCTTGTTACCAAAGAATATTGTCTTGCCTTTAGTTTGTTAATTGGTTAACAATGCGGTCCGCAAATTGTTTGATAGTTTCATTCGGTTCGTGTTGTTTTGGTGGCTTAGTTCAGCGCCTTTGTCAAGGCTGGAGACTTCTAACTTCCTGAGCGGAGTTGAGGAACAAAGTCGTGGTTATGGGTGAGAGCGAACAAATTATTTTCATAGTGAGATGGTGGAACAGGCCACACTGAAGTTTGTTCCTCAACTTTGTAATGTGTGGTTAGGCCTTTTGATTTAGTGAACAAAATTTCTTTCAGATTTGATTAAACATGTCGTTCCTTCCCAGCGTTTAATTAAGTAGATGGATGAATCAACCACCCTTTGGATAAGTATCATATATTTGATTTGCTAGTTGATCATTGTCCAGCAGGGATATTTAGCATATCTACGCCAATTCCATGACTGAGTAAATTGAATATATATTAATGGTATCGTTTTACCCGTCAAATCATAATCAAACCAAATTGCGTCAATAACATCATATAAAATTAGTAAGTGATAATTTATGAATAAAACATAATATAATATGGTATGTCCTTTTTATTCCAATCTTTATAACACAACGAGAAATAGCATTCTTTAAGTATGAAGAATAGGACTATCTTGAATTCTCTAAACGAATCTGGTAATTTATAATTTTCTGTAATTGACACCCAGTCATTATCCCCTTGTCCCTCTCAAGTTTGACCCTAATGAGTAACAAGAGATATACTGTACAGGGAACCAAGCCAAAATGAAAACATTCACACCGTGAAAAGGTTGAAGCTTTAGCATCCAGGAAAGTCCAAGCAGAGTCAGGAAAACACGTAGAATGAGATGCATACAGAAAGTAAAGTAATCTAGTAAGCATCCCTAGTTGCAAAAGGCTTCCCACTGTTACCAACCACATGCTCAGCTGGTATAATACAACACATGCCTTGTAAGTCTTGTTCACCAAAAGTATTCCCCATATATAAAACCAATGGTTTGTATTTGTGTAGGAACAAAGTGGGTGAATTATTTCAGCAAAATCCAGCTTAAGGAAAAATCTTGTCAAATGAGTTACCTGAGGAAAACACAACGCTGATGTTAATACCAGCCGCAGAGAAATTCCCAACTGAGTCACTCACTATCAAAAACTGAAGTGGGGAGGAGGGTGGGAATCTTGTCACCTGTTCAGGTAAGTAACAATATTAGTTTTATTATGAAAACTTCATATTGCAATACACTCCCTGAACACCTGAATTAGCCCAATATGATATTTTAATGATAAAATAAAGTTTGTTCATACTTACCTGGCAGATATATATATAGCTGTATTCTCCGAAGGTCCGACAGAATTTCAAATTTCGCGGCACACGCAGTGGCCGGTCAGGTGGTTAGTACCCATTCCCGCCGCTGGGAGGCGGGTATCAGGAACCATTCCCATTTTCTATTCAGATTTTCTAACGCCACTGTCTCCTGAGGGGAGGAGGGAGGGCAATATGAATATATATATCTGCCAGGTAAGTATGAACAAACTTTATTTTATCATTAAAATATCATTTTGTTCATGAGACTTACCTGCCAGATATATATATAGCTGAATACCACCTTTGGAGGGGGTAGAGACAGCCAAGAATTAGGAAAAAACCAATTATTGGTAAAATTATTTTGGTTCCTTATCTGATAGCGTAGCTGACTGAGTGGTTACTGTCACTCTAGTCTGCTTCTGCTTTACTAGAGACCCCAGCGAGGTAGTGACCTATATAGCTGGCGACTTCTAGATGATCTGTCAACGGGGCGTGACCACAATGTGACTAGATCATAGACCATACAAAGAGGACAAAAGAGCATTACTAACCACCTAACCAACACCTAAAGCGTTAGTTTGCAAAGGATTGGGAAGACTGCCTCCAGTAGTCGACCCAACAACCACAAAAACACAATTAAAAAGGGGATAGGATCAGAGTTACCCCTGTCCCCAAGGTTGCTGAAGCAGCAATGTATGGTCCCAGCGAAAAGCAATTTTCGTATGCTACCTAAACATCTTGCCAAGAGTGTGAGGCAAACACCGAATTGACTTCGCCAAAATGTGGCACTAAAAATGTCACTGAGTACCATATTTTTCTTGAACGCCCATGGAGGTAGCAACTGCCCTCACCTCGTGAGCGTTAACTCTCAACAACTTGAAGTTGGAGTCGTCACAACTAGAGTGTGCGTCCTTAATGACGTCCCTAATGAAGAATGCCAGTGCATTCTTCGACATAGGTTTAACTGGTTGCCTCACAGAACACCATAAAACATCCAATGGACCACGAGTGTCCTGTGTTCTTTTAAGGTAGTACTTGAGAGCTCTAACTGGACATAGAACTCCCTCAGGTTCCTGTCCAATAAGGTCTGCTAAACCTTTAATTTCAAAGTGTCTAGGCCAAGGGTTAGAAGACCTATCATTCTTAGCCAAGAACTTAGGGCTTAAAGAATAGACAGCATTGTGTTCCTTGAAGCCCACATGACGGCCTCGAACTTCTCTCACTCTCTTCGCCAGCGAGGAATGCCGTTTTCGAGTAACATCCTTAAGAGATGCAGAGTGGAGAGGCTCAAAAGGACTAAACATCAAAAACTTGAGCATTACGTCCAAGTTCCAAGCAGGGGAAATCAGCTGAGGAACCTTGGACGTCTTGAAAGAGCTCGTAAGATCGTGGAGGTCCTTATTGTCAGACAAAGCTAATCCTCTGTGTCTGAATACAATCGAAAGCATGCTCCGATAACACTTGATAGTCGGAACTGCTATATCGAGTTTTTCTCTTAAGTAAAGGAGAAAATCCGCAACCTGGCTCACAGTGATAGAGGAAGAGGAAAAGCCCTTCTTTCTACACCAACCTTTGAAGGTTGCTCACTTCGCTAGATATATCCTTTAGATGAAGAACTTCTGGCTCTAGCGATGGCCCGTGCCACCTGGCCAGAAAAACCCCTTCGCTCTGACCAAGTTTCGATAGTCTGAAAGCAGTCAGGTTCAGAGCGGGAGATTCAAAGATATCTCGTGAAGTGGGTTTGTATGAGCAGGTCTGCTCTCATAGGAAGGGTCCTCGGAACGTCTACCAACCAGAAGAGAAACTCCGAGAACCAGTGGTTCAAGGCCAAAACATGGGGATGAGAGTCATCCTCGTCCCTTGTGAGGCCGCGAACTTGCGTATGACTTCTCCCAGAATTTAGAACGGGGAAAAGGCGTAAACATCTATTCCCGTCCAATCCCAGGGAAGAGCAACTATCGCAACTGCCCCAGGGTCGAGTACAGATGAGCTTTATAGAGGAGCCTCGCTGTTCTTGAGGTCGTGAAAATATCCACAAGATGGCGACCCCAAAATTTCCAAAAATCTTGGCAAACCTCCTGATGAAGGGTCCATTCCTTCGGCAGGAGTTGATGGCGCCAACAGAGCAGGTCTGCTCGAACATTTTCGACCCCTGCAACAAAACTTGTGAGAATCGAAATGTTGCGAGCATAGGCTCAAAGAATAATCTCTCTTGCAAGGCTGAACAGGGAACAAGTATATTGTCCGAGTTTGCTAGAACTACACGATTGCAAACTTGGACCTCAAGAATTGGCGAGCTAAAAGATAGCCGCCAAATCTTTGAAGTCGATGTGCCAGGACACCTGTTCCTCTCTCCAGGTTCCTAACACTTCCTCTCCCTCTAGTGTTGCCCCCAACCTGTTGACGACCCGTCGGAAAAACAACACTAGGTTGGGGTTCAGAAGCTTGAGGGAGATCCCTTTCTGCAATTCCGTTGGATCGAGCCACCACCACAGATCCTCTTTATATAAGGAAGAATTCTCAATTCCTCTTTCAAGTCTTCCTTGCTTTGCCAGTTCTCCAACAAAAAGAACTGAAGAGGCCTGAGATGCAGACTCCCAGAAAACAAACTTCTCCAGCGAGGAAATGGTCCCCAGCAGACTCATTCCTTCCTTCACCTAGCATGTTTCCTTTTCCAAGAAGGCCGAAACTTTTTCGTACATAGAAGTTGCCGTTCTTGCGACGGAGACGCTATAAAAGCCGCTGAATAGATCTGAATTCCCAGACACAATGGACAGTGAGGGGATCAGCTGCGACTTCTCCACAGACCAGAAGTCCCAGGGACTTCACGAGTTGCAGAGTCAACTGAAGGTCCTCCAGATACCTTCGCTTCGACGACGCTCGAATCAACCAGTCGTCCAAGTAGAGTGAGATCCTGACGTGCGACAGATGCAACTGCATCGCAACGTTTTTCATGAGACGATGTAAACACCCTCGGAGCAAAATGTGACGCCAACAGCATCTGGTGTTCCCAGGCGGTCAACCATCCAAGTACTGACCAGACCCAACGTTGCTTAACTTCGCTGATCGGACGAGAAGCGGTGTTTTCAACGTGGTATGGCCGTTGTGCAGAGTCCAAAGCAGAGAGCCCTGAACTGGTACGTCTAGTCCCCAAGACAACCTGAGATACTTCACCGAACGTGGATGAATTGGGGCGTGAAGATAAGTATCTTGGAGATCCAAAGATACCATCCAATCCCGGGATGAAGGGCTCCTAGTATTGACTGCGAGGTCTCCATCTTGAACTTTTCCTTCCGGACCAAGTTGTTCGACCTGTTGACGTCCAAGACGGGTCTCCAGCCTACTGAAAGTTTTGGGACTAGAAACAATCTGTAGTAAAATCCCGGGGAACACCGAGTCCAAGACCTGTTCCACTGCTCTCCGCTCGAACATCTGTTCGAGCAGGTCAAACAATTTTCTGTTTGACAGGAAGGCAGTTGGGAAACAAAAAACAAAAGAGGAGAGACAGGAAGGGAATCAAGTAACCTCTCTCTAACAGTAGGAGGGACCAAACGTCTGCCCCTCACTCTTTCCAGGCTTGTGCAAAATGAAGCCTGGTTGCAAAGGGAGTCTGGAGATGAAAGGAGTCACTTGCTACCTCTCTTGGAAGTGACATTCCTTCGGGAAAAAACTCTTTCTCGTGGTGCGGGTCTCGTGTTGCTTCCCATGGAAGCCCCTTTGTTATGCAAACATTTAGCTTTCGTTTACTTTTTGTATCTGAGATCGGTGCAAGCGTTATGAAGGAGATGCAGTTTGAATGTCGATAACTTTAGTTTTGAGAAAAACGATATTTTTTTTTTTGCTTCTCTGTGTATTTATTTGCTTGCCGTTACACAGTTTGATGTTTTTATGACATAATGAAAAGCCAAAAAATAGACCTGCAAAGTAATATAACTTCGCTAAATGAAGCTAAATGAAGCGAGTGTCAAAACACGGCTGAGGTTGGCCAGCGCGACGTTTTACTTAGTCAAGCTCTGAGCTGCTACTGACTGACTGCCACTGACTGCCCTGCGGCATTCCTGTCTTTCGCTGATGCGTACTATGTCCACAGGGTTGCCATAGATCGCATTAGATATTATTTCATAGCTAAAAGGAAATTACCACCGATATACTGACAATATCATTACATTATATGAAAAATGTAATTTGACTATGATAGGTTACTGTTTTGTTTATAACTCCTAACTGTGGCGAACTTTTAAATAAAACTTTCTGAGAAGATAGTCAGGATATGTATGATGCCATATATAAAATATCCCAGAAAATTTTATTTCCGATTTTTTCGTCAAACGCTCCCCTTAAGACAAAGACAACTGCGAAGGTGGAGAGAGAGGGAGCCGAAGGTTGAAAAGTCTCAGGAAACAGATCCTAAGAAAAAGCCAGAGTCTGATAATCAGAGGAAGAAGAAGACGAAAGAAGTTTCTCTTCATACAAAGGCTGTGACGAAAGAGGATGTTCTTCCGCAGCTGGTGGGTCTTGAGTGAGTGGTGAAAGTAGTTCCGATTCGCCGATACGTAAGCGGGAACTCCCGCGAACGAAGAAGTCGTCAACTAGAGTACGTATAGTAAACATAAAAAAATGTGGAACGCTTCACGATTAGCGTGTCATCCTTGCGCAAGAGCCATGCTAATCTTCTCTGTATCGTTCCAATTTAGTATATGTACTGCCGAAGCAAGTACTGGCTAAATTAAGAAGGACATCAGATGTTGAAGCGGGTAGTTGTGCGACATGATGAACAACTGGAGCGGTGTCAACACAAGACTTGAAGCTATACGGCGAAGCGAGCGCGGAGCGTCATGGTGTGACGCGCGAGAGGCTCCGTGGCAAGTACTAGAAGAGAGTCACAGCGTGGCGCGCGCGAAGCGTCATGGCTAGGCGCGCGCCGAGCGTCAAGGTGAGGCGCGCGTGAAGCGTGAGAAGCGCACGAAGAGCAAGACGCGCTCCTGGCGCGAGACAAGAGAAAAGGCCAACACCTCAACTCGGGGGGGAAGACGAATAGGAAGCCACTAAACACTCTCTCTAGAAGACAGACGCTCTGTATCGTTCCCGAAGCGGGAGACGAAGGTGAAAGTCTGTACCTCTTAACAGGCAGATTCGAATCTTGAAAGGTTCATGAGAGCATCCAGCTGTTGTTGCAAACCCAACAAAATCTTACGCGTTGGAGAAGCCACTCTCTCGGGAGAAGGGCTGAACCTGAGAGAAGGAAAGGGGCGAGAGACGTATACTTCCTTCCACAGGGGAAGAAGCTCTAGCCCTTGCCTTAGCGCGACAGGGGGGTCGAGTAGAGTGATCATTCGAAAAACACTTTATTCTCTTCTGCAGAGGAAAATCCACGCAACTTTCGGGAAAGAGTACAAACGTCTAGAGGAAGAGGACGTGAAGCGTCCTCTCCTCTAAGCTTCTCTTAAGAGGGCGAGAGTCCAACCGAGAGCTCCAACCCCGAGGCGGGGAGGACGTGTCGGAGGACGAGAAGCAATCCTTCAGGATGCGTGCCTGAGCACGATCCCTGGCAGCCTGGGTAGCGTCATCAGGACCTGCCGAAGGGACGCCAGATCGGTGGGAAGCCCCGTAACCCTCATGCGGCTTTTGACATGCCCCTCCCTGGTCCTGGGAGTTCGACAGAGGTCCAGGCCTAGAGGCATTATAGGGCCGATCTGACGCCCCCTCCACAACACTAGGGGCACTAGCACTAACACTATGCGTTTGAATTGCATTCACTTTAGTTTCAAGAGCATGCATTGACTCCACACGAGAGCCAGGGAATTACCTTCTGCAGCAACAAACTACAGGGTTAATAATAAATTTACTACAGGGTTACTAGTAGGAGAAAACCCTGACTGTCCATCTAAGGATGCACTCTAGGAGGAAGATTTCCTCAGCCTATCACGCTCCAATTTAAGCATATAGGCTTCATATTTCTTCCACTCACCCTCAGACAATCCCACACATTCATTACCGATTATCATAGAGCATTGAACACCCTTACATATCATACATAAAGAGTGAGGAACTATCAAAGTCTTCGATAGCCTCACCTTACATTCACCCAAGCTACAGACTCGATAGCTAGAGGTAAGACATCTTAATTATAAGAAAAGTCAAAAGCAAAATCAAAAACAGTCCACAAAGAGCATCTTAATCCAGTTATACCAAAAACAACCAAAATAAACAACAAATTTCGAAATCCAAATGGCGGAGGAACTGACAACAGGTGTTGACAAAATCAAAGAAAATGGGAATGGTTCCTGATACCCAGCCTCCCAGCAAATGGGTACTAACCACCTGACCAAGTCCGCAAATTTGAAATTCTGTCGGACCTTCGGAGAATACAGCTATATATATATCTGGCAAAAAACAAACCTAAAAATTACTTGGTAAGTTACTTATATGAAATTAAGAACAATCAAATATTCATACATCAAAAAATTCACCGATTCTACGACAAGTCAAAATTACCTGTGGGTTGTTCCTTTGATATGATACTGGCATGTTCATTATTAATTGGTTTTACATATGTTACAAAATCACTCATGGGAATCAATCCGTGTGATCTTGTCACAGCAATTGCAGCTTTGGCTGCTATATCACCATAATTTCCTTTAATGCATAATTTGTGAATGAAACTTCATTTTGTCATCCCAGGTATTTTCTGAATTATGATTCTCAACAGTTTCTACAGCACTGCTACAGTGGTGGAAAATAAAAAATTCCTGTGGGGTTAACAATTTAAATGGATGATCTTATATTGACATAGTAATGAATTACATGGAGAAAGGTTAGGCTAGGATTTTGGGAGAGCCTAGCACATTTTTTTTGCAATGTTAGCATTGCACAGTCATCTGCGCACGCCTTGACCCTATTAGCGAGATTTCAAAAACAGGCCCTGTAAAATATTTCTGCAAATCTGTGCACGAAGACTGAAAAATGGTTGCAATACCATCTTGCCAGAGATGGTTTCTTCAATATACTATTCATTTTCTATCAAATAAATGAATAAATAAAGCTTCTCTAGGATCATACTTCACCAACTGTGTAGACCAGCTGCATTCTTCTTATCACCACTGCATCCTGCAATGCACTTACTACATCCAGCTGACTTTCAATCTCTTTCTTTGATGCATCCCCTAATATTCTGTCAACCTGAAATTTAAAAGTGTGTTAAAATAATGACAACAAAATGGGCCAGTCACCTTATCTATTAGTGGTCTGGTTTGGAATATCTGCTACAAAGACCCCAATCCAAGCTGATGACTTGTCATGTCATTTAAAACTATGGCATGACATACCCAGAGAAGCCTCACACGTTTTTGATTTGTCAGTTAAGTGAAAATGACTCAAAATGTTGTCTGCCTTTCCTTTTGAACATAAGTCAAAATGGACTGGGGAAACTTGAATGCTGAAATAATTCTGTTAAACTCTGCCCATGCTCTTTTTACTACTTCAATATAAAGATTCTAAAAACTAATCCTTGAAGGATACATAACATTTCTACCATCTGTGTACTACTTGGAAAACTGTACAAATAATTTTTTGCATTCTGGAAATTAAACCTTTCCTTTTTTTCTAATTCCTCTTCTGGTAGGTGAAGCAAAACATAACACTGTATTATAAATGTCAAAAGATCTAGTTTTTCCCGAGCAGAATGTGAGATTGCATAATTCTCTGAAATACAAAAGACAAACGAAATGCAATATTTTGAGATAAAAAAGTCAATTACAAATGCAAAAAATGCTGGAAACTGAAAAAAGTATGCCTCTACAGTTCATTTATATTTCAACAATATCTCAGTGGGATTTTTTGATAATGCAACTTGATCTATTGAATATTAAATAGTCTTCATTACATACCTCTGCTAAATTTTGGGCTGTATTGTGAAATTCATGGCTCATTTCAGCTTTGTGGGCATCATCCAGATGTTTATGTGCTGAGAGGAGTAAGCTGACTGACTTGAGCCCCTCATAGACTTCTCTCCATTTTCTAACCAATCCATCAACTTCACCAACACTTCCTTTGACACCATAGGCAACCTATAAGAAAAAGAATCAACATAAAACTTACCTCAGATAATGATGTTATTTATTAAAAAATAAAAAACCAGAATCGGTTTTTGTCCCTGCTGGGTAAATGTGACATAGGTAGCTCTAACCCTGATGATTACCACCTAGTTTCTATAACTCTTGTCATCAATATTTTTTTCCATGTGCTGGAAAACCATCTGAAAGTAATCAATTGTTCTCAGTGTGCAATCATATGGAAATTCCTAGAATGTGGTGTGGCTGGTCTGACTGTTTCCAGTAATCTGCACATTTCACATAAAAATTCCAAAAATCCAATTTCAGTCTACACCTCCATATGCAAATTCAAGTACTGTACGTCTTAATTTCATAGTTAAAGGGCTAAGCTAGTCAGTTTAGCTTCTAGGACACAGGAGGGCAGCAAAGTTGAGAAACATCACCCCTAATGAAGGGAGACTAAATTATCTTACAATAAAAGCAGAACCATTTTTCCTGTACTGGAAAAAGTGGCTAGTCACACTTTCAATAAAAAAAATGTAGGGATATTTATGGCAACAGTTTGCCCAGTACAAGCACAAGGAATCTTACTGGTGGGGTAATATTGTTCAGGATTGATCAATTGACTTTATTAACCCCCTCTATAGGATTTTAGAAAAAGCAAAGGAAAAAATTTGTTCGATGTACTGATACACTATTAATAAAAAGTCCATACCTCTTGTTGAACTGAGTCTTGCAGCTGAGTAAGTTCATCAATTGCTGTGTTAATACGGTGGTGGAGTTGAGTGGTGATCTGCACATCTAAAGACAAGGAGCAATACTGGGACCTCAAATCCTGACAAGCACCTAACTGCGCCTCTTCTGCTTTTAAGACAAGTTCTTCCAACTGGTTACTGAAAACTACTTTTCCACTTTTGTTCCCTGGCAAAAAAAAAAGGACATTTTTATAATAAAATAAAGTTTTATATATACTTACCAAGTAACTACAAAGCTATTAGTTTCATTTATCAGCAGCTTAAATTTGAAATTCCCAGTAGCGTTCCAATATTCTGGAGTAGATAACTCACCCTGCCCACTTTTGGGGAAGGATAGGTACAATACTACTAAAGACCCCAATTCATTTATGCCTTATGT
>NC_089744.1:30775000-30850000 GCF_040412425.1 Macrobrachium rosenbergii | reverse complement strand
TATCACAAACTTTCACTGACCTCAGTTTCTTGTCTTTCAATATAGTACACTATGTAGCATCCATACATAATTCTTCCAGGTTAGGCTACATATTATATTGAAAAAAACAGCAATATCTCTCTCTCTCTCTCTCTCTCTCCACATTTCCATACGTCATATATTTCTACAAAAGTACAATTTGCTGATAAAACAAAACTCAACTTACGAACTGAAACTAACACATCCCCAACAAAGGACATGGCTCCTGTTGACTTTTAAAGAGTACCCTGCAAATAAAACAAATTCATTAAATCACTTTCACTTTCATATTACCCTTTCATAAAGTACTGATGTAAACATAACTGTACATATATTTGATAATATATGTATACAGGCAGTTATAATATTTATGGTATATTTTTGCTTATATTTATAAAAACAAAAGCTAAATTTCTCATACAGAAGTTTTATACAAAACATAACACACACACACACTCAATATTTTGTAGCTGAGCCAACCTAATTTTATACATATAACATCAATATTTTTCATACATACAATTTCAGTACAGTATAAACAGTTTTCCAACTAGCATTTTAAGACAACTGAAATGACAGTCAGTTCAGTTTGAATTAAAATTCCTTGATCCTTACAATTCTCTTAATTTATGATAGATACATAGAAAGAAAATCTATTCAAAACTGAAAGTACCCTGAAAATATACCTTAATATTAAAAAACTACAGAATTTAATCATGTGTTTTCATGAGGGTTATAACCATCACACAAATAGTTCATCTGAAAATATACCTTAATATTAACAAACTAAAGAAATTACTCATGTATTTTCATGAGGATTATAACCATCACACAAATAGTTCATCTGAAACTGATATATCATAAATTCAAGATAAAGTACCTTTTTCTTTAATATATGAACCTGAAGTCTTTTGTGAGGGTTACCTTCAGCAAAAGCTGGTCCGGTCACTGAATCCTGGTAACAAGACTGTTACAGTAACTATTGATAGATAAGGAAAGGACTGAGAACCATCTACTCACTCAACTAATGGTTTTTCCCCCCTCAGCAACAGGGATAAATGCGAGGACAGTAAGAGGTGACATTATATTTATTTTATAAAACTTCAGGTGTGTTTATCTGTCAAAAATACAAACTTTCACTGTGGAATTTCTTCTTACAAGAATAAAATCTTTCATCTTTTATATGGATGGATAAAACCCTTTAGGAAGGTGTTGCAGTCTAATGGGCGAGAATGGTGTTGTTCTTCCATCCAGAACTGTCTGCTTCCTAGTCATGTATGTGAGCAATAGATGAATGATTCCTGTAACCAACTTGACATGTGTAATGCCATAGTGACAGGACCCTGTGCCACTATACAGCTTGCTTGTAACCTTACTCTAAGAAAATAAAAGTATTTTGGTTCCCTGTGCATCAAGATATTTCATGTTATGAAGAACACAAAAATATGTGATGGAGTGGGTTGAGTTGGTTGCCATACAAGCTGACTAGTAACTTGTCAGATCTCTGATGCTTGAATCATACATAAACATGAGAAACTTGGGAAACTTTTTTTACTTCAATAACACAACTTGATACAGAAGTGTTAATGCTGTGTTCTTAAGTCTCCTTAATGCAACCTGTTTTAGATCATTTGTCCTTCCTTTACTAGAATACTGTTCTCCAGTATGGATGTCTGCCTCTGCCTGAGATCTATCTCTTTTAGACAGAGTGGTTTGTGGTGGTAGGTTTGTTTCCTACTAATAGTAGTTATGACTTGGACCATTGATGGACTTTTTCATAAGTTGTATTTTAACAGAGATCTTTCACATTTACAATTGATCACTGATCCCCTTTTCCTACCGAGGGCAACCAGATTAGTTGAACAGCAATATCAATATGGAGTAAATGTGCCTCGCTGTTGAACTTCCCAGCTCCAGAGTTCCTTTCTTAAAGAACCTCACACAGTTGGACTGTGGACCAGCCTCCCTGAGGATGTTGTGCAAATGGAACTTTAGTTCAAGTGAAGATGCAATGCATTACTACTTCAATACAATTCAACTTGTATTTTAATGTTGCACTTACATTTTATTTTGTTATCTATTAATTTGTTAATTTATCTGTCTTCTAATAACTGACCTCCTCTTTCTGTATTTCCCATTACCTTCTGTTATTTCTGTTAAACAAACACCATATTCTTTAGAAGCCTGAATTTCAAGTCAATGGTCCCTGTGGGCTTGTTCCATATGAAAAGGATTCATCTTCTGATTAATAATATAATAATAATAATAATAATGTGAATAATAAAAATCCACACTTATATAGTAAATATATTACTATGTAAAAAGAACCAAAGACTTTCGAACACCTGAACGGTGTTCCTCATCAGTGTTAACATTAAAATGCATTTTAACGTTAACACTGATGAGGAACACCGTTCAGGTGTTCGAAAGTCTTTGTTCTTTTTACATAGTAATATATTTACTATATAAGTGTGGATTTTTATTATTCAGATTGTTTTTCACGAAACTGTGAATCTTTTAGCAATAATAATAATAATAATAATAATAATAATAATAATAATAATAATAATAATAATAATGTATTCAATATGAAAATCATACTAAAATCTACCACAAATTTACTGTTACCAAGATATTTAAACTCTATATTTAATATTTTAGCATTCAATCCCATGGGGCTAGTAATTAACACAGCACCCAAGGGAGTGGTTGTGGTGTTACAGTAAAAATTTACCAAGAAATCTAATTCCGAATTTTGTTGCAATAGTTTATCTGCCTGGTCTAGTATTAATAGTACATTGTTCATACACATCCATCCATACAATAATGTTACTAAACTTCACTACTGTGCCAAAATTAAACAAATATACTAGCATGCCTGGCTTTGTTTTTAAAGGGCCATAAATACATGTTATCTTACAATTTATTGAAAATCATAAAATTATTTTTAAAATAAAATTAAGTTTCATATAAGCAGTCCCTGGGCTATGACGGGTCCGACTTACGACGTTCTGAGGTTATGACACTTTTCAAATATATTCATCAGAAATTACTTCCCGGTTTACGACTTATGTTAAAGGGTTATGACACTTACGACGCTATCTGACAGAAGAAATATGGCTACAAAATGGCAGAATAATCAAAATTTGGAGTTTTTTTAATGAAAAACTCAATAAAAATTCAGTTTACATTGTTTTCAATACACCCAAAGCATTAAAAATAAAATTTTTAAAGTAAATTGTATTTTTCCTAACTATACAAACCTGAGGTCCTTTACATTAGGAATTACTTTCAGGTGTAGGCTGGAAACGGCCGTTAAACTCTTGAGCAAGGTGGTTAGGCAGTAAGAACCGCCAGGTAGGCAGGGATACCCGCCTGCCTGGATGTAAACATTCCAGTTTGCCTTTCGGTCCAGGTTCAGATTGAGGGGTGGCATGAGGTGGGCATAAAGTGTAAAGGACCTCGGGTTTGTATAGTTAGGAAAAATACAATTTACTTTAAAAATTGTTATTTGTTCCGACACAATATACAAACCCTTGGTCCTTTACAATAGGAAGACTCACTGGTTGGAGGGAGGAATCTGAGCGAGTCTCCTGAACTGAATGGAGTTCTGCACACCTGGGTTACTTCTCCTGGTCGAAAGAGCGAGGAGGAGTACCATGCCTCTGACATATTGATCGGAGTGTAGGAACTGCAAGATCAAATGTCAGATACTGGACCTTTTCGCATGAGTGAGGAAACGTAACTCCTACAAAATAGGCTGGAAGGATCTAGAGTCGGAGGCAGTAAGGAAAACCAGAGATAGGGTTCCCTTATTGCCAGTCTCTCCTTCCTCCCCTTGCTAGCGAAAGGAGCGGAATTGCTCCTATGATTCTATAAGAAAAATAGAACGGGTGCTTGATGTGTAGTCTTACCACATCAGTGCCAGTTCCAGCAGCTATTGGTTCGAGTCCTATTCTCATCCCTAAGGAGAAGAAGTTGGAGGACGGGGAAGGAGGAGGAAGAGAGGCCAGTCACTCTCAGAATCCTTCTCACTTCCAGAACCAACACCTTAGGCGAGATGCTACTTGTCCTCTTGAAGGAGCCTGGTAAGACAACACAACCTGTTGAGCAGCCACCACAGAGCCAAGGAAAAAGGGTTCCAAGGGCCTGTGGGCAAGACCGAAGGAAGAAGACAAGAGTGTGGTCTAAGAGACCACGTCTTGCTTCCAGACCGAAGGATGGACCAAGCCATCGACTTCGTGAGCTCTCAGGTGAAAGGTATGGGTATCGTCGTCGTCAGCTGCCAAGTACCTCCTTTGATCGCTTCACGAAGCCAGGAGGAAGATGTGTCCTTAGACACTTCTTCCTTGGGAGAGACAGTACTAGCGAAAACGTTGACGACATCCAGGTTAGGAATGTCGAGCCTTTCAGAAAGTACCACAGCTCCCAATAGGACAAAGTAACGAATGATCTGGATCATCAACACAAAGTCCAAGGAGGAGAGGAACAAGAAGGACTCAAACCTGACAGTCGATGCCAATGTATTCGGAGTCCACCTACGACACCCAAGAAGGAGTCGAGGTATGATCCCCATCCCTGTTCTTCCATCTTCTACGCCAAGGCCAGGGTAAGATGAGAGATGGTCCTAAGAGGGCACATCTCTATCCGACGACTCTTGTAGGGCACGTGCAGAGCACGGACAGGAACCCTAAACGAGAGTCGCATGTCACCCAGGAAACAGTTCCCTGGGACAGCACGACTGAAGAAGCTTCTTGCCTGTAGCTAACTCTCGACTGAGGAGACGAAGGCTACTTCAGATAGAAGACTAGGTTGCAAGGGCTTACGTTCTTCACAAATGAAAGGGAGAGAAGCAACCCTCGGCGGAGAAGACGAGGACGTCCAGACTTGACGAGCAACTCTGACCCGAGAAGAAGTTCCGACAACGACACCACCAGCGAAGACGGATCCAGTCCCTGGGACAGTGTTGCAGAGGACTTCAAGGGATATCTAGCTATATCCGTTGCTGCTCAGCGAGAAAGCTTGTGCTTACAAGGAAAGCTGGAAAGTCTCCCAGTCCTGAACACACAGTGATGTACTGCCTCAAGAACTGCTTCTTGTGTAGCTGTTACAGGAGGTTGGATCAAGCGGAATTCTTCTCGATGCCTCAGCAATCAGGTCGGATGAAGGCGAAGTCTTCAAGTATTTGTCTGTAACTCGGGGTGAGCAATGTTTGTGAACCCCTGGCGAAACGGACAAATACGGAGGGAAAAAATGTCGATATTGAGTTTTCACCAAAAAGACAGCATGCCTCAACAGAGCGGCCCCTGGTCTGGTATAAAGGAGTGAGAAAAAACTACCGACTTGTGTGCAGGGAGGCAACAGAAGGACGGTAGGGATTTCTCAGTCGAACAGTCTCTGCATGAATCTTCGTGAAGAAAAAGTGAGCAGCATGTTCCGTCCCGATCACTCAAACCCGAGGCCAGGCTTACCTACCAATACATCCCCACCAGGAATGCATCTGGTTCACTGATGTGGAGTGTGCAATAGAACAACACTTGAGTACCTGCAAATGTCGAGATGAAACAGGAGGAAAAAACGATTGCCTCTTGTTTGTCGACAAATGCCACTACTGTGGTTTTGTTGTTCAACGAAACCAGTGAGTGCCCCAAAACCCATCCTGAATTCTCGGACGCCAAAAGGCTGCCCTGAGCCCAGGATGGTGATGAGAAGGTACTAATTGTCTCAGTCACACAAATTCAAGACAAGGTCTTACCAGTGTGCGCCTGTTCCTCAATCTGTGAATCCGTAAGTAGACATAAGATGTGAGGGGAATATGCAAGCATATTCGAAGGTTCCTTCAATCAAGCATTAGCCTAACTCTTTCCTCATACTTCGAAGAGGAAAGAAGGACGGAGGAATGGGAGCAGACCTCCATTCTCCACCATGGGGAAGCTTCAGCAAGATGACAGGACACCGAGACAACTGGCTCTAGCCAGGCTGGCATTTCCCAAATCAGGAGCACAGGAGAGGAAGCATGATAGAAGTTCGATGAAAAAATTGCCGAAACCTAAGGGAAATAGATACTTTCTCCTGAAGGAATCCATTCCCAGGTTTCAGCAATGTCGCTGCCAGCTCCAGAGACTCGATAAGTATCATTTCATCCAGGCATCAGCAGTAAGAGAACTTCCCAGTCAATACTTCTTTTCTCTTCCCTTTTTCCCTCCTCCCTTATGTAAAAGAGGGTGGAAAAAGATACAGTTATGTGCACTTTCCTAGAAGGGAAGAAGAAGGCTATGTGTTCCGCAATCTTCTTCTGAAGCCTGGCGCTTCTTAGGAGTTGAGGGGGGCTGGCTTGAACTCAAGGTTGAGTCAAGATGACTAAGACCCAAAAGGACAAGGCAGTGCCCTGGTATGAACCTTGATTACCGAGGTATCTGGCAAATCTCTGAAAGAGAAAGGCAGAACCAAGTAAAGGTTCATTCCTAAGGGTCGAGCCAAGCCAATCCAGGACTTACAAAATTGGAGACCCAAATTGGGACAAAGTCCTTCTTCTAGCACCAGAATTGCCTAAAGAACTGCATTCGGCAAGACCCTCCGAGGCAAGAAGAATTCATATTCTGTCGAGGCAGGGGAGAAGCTTGGCGTCTTGACCTGAATGAACTCCTTCTCTGAAGAAAAGAATTCATCTGGTTGAGAACGCTCTTGGAAGCAAGGACCACGGCGTTCCCCGACACTCTTAGCTCCTCGGGAACTGCAAGGGTTGCAAGTGGTGAAGATTAATCATTGGGGGAGCCGCGGTCCTGTTCCGGGGATCCTCACGGGATCCTCACGCCAAAATGAGAAACTCCTGTACCTCTCCCCTGGATGGGAAACCTTGATAGATCCCACAGAACCCTCCTTGGCTACCTGGTTGTACTAAAGAGAATCTCCAAAAAAACGAGGGCAGCCTAACTCCGAAGATAAGTTCGTCGAAGCTCTCTCTGTCCGTCTCGCGCCTCTTGGAACAACCGAGAGGGAAAGAGAACAGGTGAGGAGAAAGAGTACCCCTACCTGTCCTGCCAGTAAGACCAGTAGGAGAGGTGGACTGTCAGCGATAATCAACCAAAGGAGATTACTGCCACATGGGGGAAGGAGAGCATTTGTGCTGTGGCAAAGCGCTTTCCTGGGAAAAGCAGAAAGTTCACTTGAACAGAGCCAAGAACCCGATTCGGAAAAACTGAGTGGGGCCGAGCCGAGACGCATTGAACCATGCCGCTCACGCAAACGCAATCCAACTGGGTGGTATGCCTTTGACTGGGAGGCAGGCGGGGTGAGCCAAACCAGTCTCGCAAACGCGACCAGGGACTGAGCTGGGCGGGCAAGCCGAGCCGAGCCAGTCTCGCAAGCGTGACTAGGGGCTGGGCGGGGCAGGCAAGCTGAGCAAGCCAAGCTGATCGCGAGAACACAATCGGCACTGGACAGGGCGGAACTCGTATGCCATGAACTACTGCTAGTTTCCTGAACTCTAAACTCCTTCGAGGCTGAGGTCCTTCGAGAAGAAGGTTCAAAGGGGAATTCTGTGTCTGCTATCCTGTATGCTCGAACCTTAAGGTTCAAGACACGAGGATGAAACCCGGCCAAGCAAACAAAGCAGCTGGCAGGCAGTATGGACACACCTGGTGTCTCAGCAACCAGACACCTGGCGTCTCGGTACCCAGACACCTGGGTGTCTTGGGGCTTTCTCTTGTCCTGTACCTCTCATCAGGAGAGCGCTCATGATTCATAAAATTTGAGCGACACATGACACTCCTAAAAAATCAGGAGTGGCTGCTTTCGGTTTCCTAAGAAATAGAAAAGAGCCAGGGCATGGAACCAGTCTTAGACGCAGATTTCTGAGACTGGCAAAGAGGGCATGGCCTCGAGAGGTCACCCCCAAAACGCCAGACCCCACAGGAGAATGCGAATCAGTTCCTGCCTGAGGGTGGGAAGAGCCAACGAGAGAAACTTGTCTCCTGGAAGAGAGTCAGTCCCTTAGAAGTCCCACAGGACTCCCGAAGGGAATCTCTTCCCTGCGTCTTCTGGTGTTCAAACCGAATAGGATCAAGACACCAGACTGGGAACCCGACTGAGCACTGGCAAGCACTCAGGGAGCACTTGTGGTGTTGGCAGGAAGAGCTGAGACACCTGGGTGCCTCGGCCCTTTCTCTTACACTACTCCCGAACTGGGCCGGGGAGAATACTCTCCAGACCAGATCGGGATACTCGATATTCCACAGAATCTCGAGCACTTGGAGCGGCTTGCGAACGAGCGCCGAAGCAGCCCCCGTCTTAAGAGGCGGAACCTCTACTACTGGGAACAGGATCGCAAACCGAGGTCTGCATGCCCGCGGCTCCCAAAACACAAACCCAGGGGTATGCGAATCGGTTTCCTAACCCGAAGGTCGGGAAGAGCCAACAAGAGACCCACTGCCTCCTCGGAAGGAGGCAGTCCCTAGACGTCCAAGGGCATCAAGGGGAAGAAGCAGCCTTCCTCTCCTTCGGCTGATGGAGGTCTGTCTGATTCCCGGGACCTCCTTGGACCTCAGGAGGGGAAGGGAGGATACAGCAGAAGACGAAATCGAAGATAAGATGAAGAAGACGGCGGCTACTTTCACAGGGCAACTTCCTTCACCTTCACTCCAACATCTTCTACAGGATGGTGGACACGAAACATCGTAACCTTCCAGGGCAGCTAGGCAGGAACACAGCAGGAGCAGCCTGGGACACCACCACCAGGAGAAGCAGCAGGCATGATCAGGACAGCTGATGCAGGAGCTACGGCAGCGGTTCGGAAGGCAGGAGCTACTGCAATGGCCATGAACGTCATTTCCACAGGGCGACTTCCTTCACCTTCAAGCCGACATCTTCTACAGGATGATGGAAATCGTACCCTCCAGGGCAGCTGGCTGGAACACAACGGAAGTAGCCCAGGGGCACGACCACCAGGAGAAGAAGCAGGCATGATCAGGACAGCAGATATAGGATCTACGGCAATGGTTCGGAAGGCAGGAGCTACTGCAATGGCCAGGAACGTCACTTCCACATGGCAACTTCCTTCACCTTCAAGCCGTCATCTTCTACAGGATGGCGGACATCGTAACCTCCAGGGCAGCTGGCAGGAACACAACGGAAGCAGCACTGGGCACGATCACCAGGAGAAGCAGTCACATGAAAGTCACCAGCAGCGACAGGAACAATCATGACGGCTAATGCAAGAGATCAGGAAGAGCCGCCCAGAGACTGTCATTGAGTTAACAGGAGCATAACACAGGGAACAGATGGACCACAGATATGCCAGAGGCATTGCCACAGCATACATGAAGGCCAGCAATGACAGCAGTCGATCCACATCGGCGGGAACAGAGTCAGAACAATCCCAACGTGGAACTATGTCATCCAGCCCGGTGCTGTGGTCGATCCCGAAGCAACACTAAATGAATGTCGGGACTCTTTCATGCGAGATATCCCCTGAGATATCCAACCAACTACTGATGTGTCTGCGATGCTCACTGTCAAACTGAAAGAAAAAGCAAAGATGATTAGAGAAGGAAACTCCTCTCGCTACAAGGGGATGTAGCGAACTGCCCTACGCAGCAGAGGAGGTACCCTAGAAGAGGTTGCCTGACCCCACCCCTTTGGTCTTCGCCCGATGAGCGAGCGAAGAGGCCGAAGGCGAGAGATCTCTACCGAGGGAGAGATAAGGAAGAACTTACGGGGAAAGAAAAGGACAGAGGAGAGGCCACCAAGGGCACTGTGGAAGTGGAACTTACAGACGATGCCAGCAACCTCCCACCCACCCCTCAACTCTCTAAGCGCAGGCAGCGAAAACAACACTCCGCACAAGTAGGAAGGAAGTAGTCATGCCCTTACACATGGAGGGCGGGAGCCTAAGAAGGGAAGCAAACTCTTATGTCCCAATCAATGTAGGGGAGCGAAGATATTACGTCCCAATCTGATTGTACAAGGGAATGCCTTCAGTATGTAAATAAAAGGCCACTGGAAGAGAAGCATTATCACTCAGTTATGCTACTCTAAATATACCCTTGGCCGTCAATTCCAAGACACAGCAGAGGGGAACGACGGCTTATGCAAGGTTATCACAAATATCACAATTTTTAAAAGTAAATTGTATTTTTCCTAACTACTGTATACAAACCTGAGGTCCTTTACATTAGGATTACTTACTTTGAACTTCAAACAAGGTGGTTAGGCAGTTAACTACCGTCTGGGAGCTGGATGTAAACATTCCAATTTGCCTTTTGGCCCAGGTATCAACTTCAAACCTGAGGTGGTTAAAATGGGACAGTTAAGTTAGGAAAAATCACAATTTTTAAAAGTAAATTGTATTTTTCCTAACTGCAAACCCGGATCCTTTACATTCAATTACTGCCTTTCGCTGGAAACCAGGAACTAAACAAGGTGGTTAGGCAGTTAACTACCGTCAGGAGGGTGGCATGATGGTTCCATTTGCCTTTAAAGGGCATAAAATGTAGAGGACCTCGGGTTTCTGTAGTTAGGAAAAATCACAATTTTTAAAAGTAAATTGTATTTTTCCTAACTATACAAACCCGAGGTCCTTTACATTAGGGATTACTTTCAGGCGTAGGCTGGAAACGGCCGTTGAACTTCAAAAAGGTGGTTAGGCAGTTAACTACCATCTGGGAGGTGGGAGTACCGCCTGCCTGGATGTAAACATTCCAATTTGCCTTTCGGCCCAGGTATCAGATTCAGGGGTGGCATGAGGTGGGCATAAAATGTAAAGGACCTCGGGTTTGTATACCTGTAGTTAGGAAAAATACAATTTACTTTTACAAATTGTGATTTCTTCCGACACAATATACAAACCCTCGGTCCTTTACATTAGGAGACTTACTGGTTGGAGGGTCTCCTGAACTGACTGGAGTTCACCACCTTGTCTTCCCTTCCCGGTCGATAGAGCGAGGAAGGGAAAACTGCCTCTGACAAAATGATCAGGTTGTAAGAAACACAGGATCAGTTGTCAGACTTCTGGGTCCCTTTGCATGAAAGAGGAAACGTCAGTTCGTGCAAAGTAGGCTAGGAAAAACTTGGAGTCGGATGACATAAAGGCACTCACAAGCACTGGGTTTGTCTTATAGTCATGGTCTCCCTCCCCATCTTGCAAGGGGAAGGAGTGGTGTTGCTTCTATCAACCTGAACGGAAAATAGAACGGGAGCTCCCGTTGGATGCTTACCTGCATCAATCGCCAGATCCAGCATGTAACGGCATGTCCGCTCCCTGCCCATGGGAAGAGAGCCAGGATGGGGAGAAAGAAGAGAGGCCAGTCCCTCTACATTCATGCTCCCAATCACAACCGTACATCTTAGGCGAGATGCAACCTGTCCTGTTAGAGGAGCTGGGTAACCTACACAACTTGCTGAACAGCCACCACAGGACCCAAAGAAAAAGTGTCCAAGGACTTGTGAGCAACATCCCGGAGGTAGAAGGAGGAGAAGGTAGTCTGTTGGGACCACACGCCAGCCTTCAGCACCTGCGCAACTGACAAGTTCAACCGACATGTTCTTCCGAAATGCAAGGGACAGACCAAAGCTGCGGACTTTCTGAGCTCTCGGACTAAGCGTACCAGTGTCATCTTCTCCTGCAGCAGAATACGCTCTCCTTATCGTCTCACGAAGCCAGGAAGAGATGGTGTTCTTGGACACTTCTTTCTTGGTCAAGCCAGTACTGACGAAGAGTCATCGACACTCAGGCCAGAGACGTCGAGTCCTCTTCAAATAGCGCCGCAGCACTCTAACAGGACACAGTAGCATCTCATCTGGTTCATTACCTACAAAGTCCTCTGGGGATGGGATCATGAAGGACTCGAACTGTGCGTCAGGGACTGAAGGATTCCAAGTCTTCGCTACGAAATCCCGGACGAAATCGAGCGTAACTGATCCCCATCTCCTCGAGTGTTTAACCCTTAAACGCCGAGCCTCTATTTACAAAGTGTCTGCCATATGCCGGCGGGGTTTGAGATTTAGCGCCGAAGCGGAAAGAAAGTTTTTCAAAAAATCACAGCAGGCTTTTTAAGAAGGGTTCATTTTTGGCTCCTTTTTTTTCTCATTGCCTGAAGTTTAGTATGCAACCATCAGAAATGATAAAAATATCATTATCATATATAAATATTGGAATATATGGCAGTGCGAAAAAAATTTTCATATATAATTCTATACAAATCGTGCTGTGAGCAAAATGGTTAAAGCTAATGAATTTTTTTTTTTCGTGGTACTGTACACTAAATTGCGATGATTTTGGTATATAACAAATTGTAAAACGATCAAAGCGACATAGAAAAAATATCACAAAATGATGCATGAATTCATAACGCACAGACGTAAAAAAATTTTTTTTTCAAAAATTCACCATAAATCGAAATATTGTGCTAGAGACTTCCCGTTTGTTGCAAAATGAAGGTAAATGATTGAATATTACTAGAATGTAAGAGTTTTAGCTTACAATTACAGCTTTCGACCATTTCGGTCAAGTTAAACTTGACCGAAGGTCAAATTTTTTCTATTTATCCTGATTTATATGAAAATATTTCAAAACTGATAAAAGCTACAACCATGAGTTATTTTTTGTTGTATTCTACATGAAATTTCGCACATTTTCATGCATAAAACTTTATGTAACGGCTAACAGAAAATGGTGCAAAATTACGATAAAGTGACTAAAGAAATTCTGAGATTTTCAGCAGAGTTAGCGTGCACGGACATAAGGAAAAAGTTTTTTCCAAAAATTCACCATAAATCGAAATATTGTGCTACTTCTTGTTTGTTGCAAAATGAAGGTAAATGATTGAATTGCTAGAATATAAGAGTTTTAAATGATTGACCATTTCAATGACTGACAGAAGGTCAAAAATTTTGGCACTTATCGTGATTTATATGAAAATATTTCAAAACTGATAAAAGTTACAAGCATGGGTTATTTTTTGTTGTATTCTACATGAAATTGCACACATTTTCATATATAAAACTTTATGTAACGGCTAATAGAAAATGGTGCAAAATTACGACAAAGTGACTAAAGAAATTCTGAGATTTTCAGCAGAGTTAGCACAAGCGGAGGTAAGGAAAAAGTTTTTTTTGAAAATTCACCATAAATCGAAATATTGTGCTAGAGACTTCTCGTTTGTTGCAAAATGAAGGTAAATGATTGAATATTAGTAAAATGTAAGAGTTTTAGCTTACAATTGCATTTTTCAAACATTTCGGTTGAGTCAAAGTTGACCGAAGGTTGAAATTTTGGCACTTACTATGATTTATATGAAAATATTTCAAAACTGATAAAAGCTACAACCATGAGTTATTTTTTTGTTGTATTCTACATGAAATTGCACACATTTTTATATATAAAACTTTATGTAATGGCTAATATAAAACAGTGCAAAAATTACGACAAAGTGACTAAAGAATTTCTGAGATTTTCAGCAGAGTTAGAGCAGACGTAAGGAAAAAGTTTTTTCAGTTAGCTCACCATAAATCATTGTGCTGAGACTTCTCGAAAAATGAAGGTAAATGATTGAATATTACTAGAATGTAAGAGTTTTAGCTTACAACTGCATTTTTCGACCATTTCATCAGTCAAAGTTGACAACGTTGAAATTTTGGCAAACAAAAATAATAAAAGTGTTTTATGTTGTATTCTACATGAAATTGTCCATTTTCATATATAAAACTTTATGTAATGGCTAATAGAAAACGGTGCAAAAAGTTATGACAAAATGACTAAAGAATTTCTGAGATTTTCAAGTTAGCTGATGCATTCTTTTGGGAGAAGAAAGAAATTCACGCATGAGGCCTCCCAGCATCCCTCAAGGCCCTTGAAAAATTTTTTTTCCTTTACGAATATTTAAAAAAACTTTTTGTAGTCGCCGTATGTTATGTCCACTCGGCACCCGACAGACAACTTTTGTCGATGTAAAATACATCCAGTCAGCGTTAAAGGGTTAACATCGAAGGAAAGTCCGTGTAATTCACCAACTCTCTTCGCCAATGACAGGGTCAGCAGGAAGACGGTCTTGAGGGTCAGATCCCTGTCTGACGACTCTCGTAAATGCTCGTACGGTGCACAAGTCAGGCTCCTTAGAACGAGAGTCACATCCCACGCAGGGGGCCTGAGATCCCTGGGTGAGCAAGACCTTTCGAAGCTTCTCATTAGTAGAGAGATCTCGAAGGAAGAAGAGATGTCTACTCCTTTCAGCTGTAAGACTAGGCCGAGTGCGGTGGGGTAGCCTTTTACAGCTGAAATGGAAAGAAGCTTCTCTCGGAGAAGGAAGACGAGGAAGTCCGCGACCTGCTGAATAGAAGCTCCGACCGGAGAGATACCCCTTCGAAGACACCAACCACAGAAGACGGACCACTTTCCCTGGTATACGCTGCGGAGGATCGTCTAAGGTGTCCTGCCATCTCTGTTGCTGTGCGACGCGAAAAGCCTCTCGCTCGCAAGAGATGGTGGATAACCTCCAGCCGTAAAGACAAAGGGACTGCACTGCCTGGTGGTACCACTTTACGTGGGGTTGACACAGCAGGTTGGGCCAGTGGGGATCTCTCTCGGCACCTCGGAGAGGAGAGCTAGCAGGTCTGGATACCAAACTGCCTGTGGTTATTTGGGCGCCACCAGAATCATCCTGAGATTCAGAGTGATCGTCACTCGGCTGATCACTTGGCGAATCAAACAGAACGGAAAAAAGGCGTACACGTCGAGGTTGTCCCAGGGGTGCTGGGACACGTCCTCCATAGCGGCCCATGGGTCCGGCACGACCGAACAGAAGAACTGGAGTTTTCTGTTGTGCCGGGTGAAAAACAGGTCGATGGCTGGACACCCCCAAAGGTCGAACAGCCTTTCCGTCACTTCCAAGTGAAGGGACCATTCGGTTCCTATCACTTGATTCTGGCAGCTGAGCTTGTCTGCCATGACATTCCTCTTGCCTGGAATGTACCTGGCTGACAGCTCTGTCGAGTGAGTCATGGCCCACTCATGCACCTGCATTGTCAACTGGTGGAGCAGGAAGGACACCAGGTCCCCCTGCTTGTTGATGTATGCCACTACCATGGTATTGTCACTCATCAGTACCAAGCAGTGTCCCATCACTCGATCCCGGAACTCTTGGAGAGCCAGGAAGGATGCCTCAGTTCCAGGATGTTGATGTGAAGGCGCTTGTCGTCTCGGTGCCACACTCCCGAAGTCAGCAACTCCTCCAGGTGTGCGCCACATCCCTTGGTCGATGCGTCTGAGAACAGCAGCATGTCCGGAGGGGGAGTATGCAGGGATACTACTATCAAGAGGTTCCTGTCGTCCATCCACCAGCAAAGGTCCTCCCTCACCTCCTCAGAAAGAGGAATGAGGAAGGACTGGGGGTCTCGGGACTGGGACCAACATTCCTTTAGTCTCCACTGTAGAGACTGCAGGTGAAGGTGCCCATGAGGTACTAGCTTCTCCAGCGATGACAGGTGACCGATGACGACTTGCCATTGCCAGGCTGGCTGCTCCTGTCGTGACAGGAACAGGTGTGCTGCCTGCCTGAACCTGCTGATACAAGAGTCCGAGGGAAAGGCTTTCGCTGCCACCGAGTCTATCAGCATGCCCAGGTACTTATCCTCTGCTTGGGTATGAGATCTGACTTCTCGAGGTTCACCATGATCCCAAGATCGCAGCAAAACTCGAGAAGCCAATCCCCGCCCTGTAGCAACTGCAAGCAGGAGCTGGCAAGGACCAGCCAGTCATCAAGATACCTCAGTAGACGTATCCTGTGCGAATGGATACAAGCTGACACGAGCGAGAAGACTCTTGTAAACACCTGGGGAGCGGTCGAGAGCCCAAAGCAAAGTGCCCAGAATTGGAAGACCGTCTCCCTGAGGACAATGCGGAGGCACTTGCGAGAGGACAGATGAATGAGTACTGTATTTGGAAATACACATCCTTAAAGTCCACCGTAAGCATGAAGTTGTTCTCTCTGATGGAAGCAAGCACAGATTGCGCTGTTTCCATCGTGAACCAAGTCTGGCGAATGAAACGGTTCAAGGGAGAGAGGTCTATGACCGGTCTCCATCCCCCTGAGGCTTTCTTTACGAGAAAGGTACGGCTATAAAAGCCTGGAGACTGGTCCAACACAACTTCCACAGCACCTTGCTCAGCATGGCTTGCACTTCTTGCTGTAGTGCAGTGTCGTTCGGAGATTCTTGGACGTACGTGCAGAGATGGACCGGAGTGTAGGTGAGGGGAGGACGAGGCTCGAAGGGTAGTAGATATCCCTCCCGAAGGACATCCACTATCCAGGTCTCGGCTCCGTGACGCTGCCATGTTGCCCAATGGCTGGACAGGCATCCCCCCACATTCGGCAGCTTTTGGGGGAACATCGCCCATAGCATTTTCCCTTCTTCTTCCCCTTGCCCCCTTTACCGGATTGGAAAGTGGGCTGAAAGGGGAGGGAAGGCCCACCCTTTCTAGAGGAAGAAGAAGGCTGGGTGTTTCCACGGGACCCCTTTGAAGACTGGGACTTCTTAGGGGCCGATGAAGTGCCAGCCTGGCCCGAGGGCCTAGTCGCAGTGGGACGCGAAGACCCAGAGGTCTTGGCCACTGCCTGGTGGACAAGCCGGTCACTGTCATCGGCCCGGCGCTTGTCTACTCGCGGCATCCACCAACTCCCTTGGGAAGAGAGAGGCGGAATCCAGCAATGGTCCATTCCTCAGGGTCACTGCCGACTCGGGTCCTACAGACCTGGAGAAGCAAGAGAGAACGGCGTCTCTCCGCTTCAGGACCAGGTTTGCCCACAGGTTTGCCGTCTGGTGGGTGAGGTAGGAGATGGCCCTACCCCCAGACTGGCACAGTCTCCCAAAGGCAGAGTCCTCCCCAGGCACGATAGCGCCCAAGGAAGCAGCTACCTTCGATACTGTGAAGGACCACCGATTGAGCCAGGAGACTGCCTGGAAGGCCGCCATGGCGGTGGCTTCCAACGTTGCGGCTTCTTGCTGAGAGAGGGAGATGCTCTCTGCAGTAAGCTGCTGCAACATAAGACCCGGATCCAGACGTACCAGGTCCGGGTCAACCTGTTTAGGCAGCAATGCCCTCTCCACTGGAGCGTAGAAGCGCTTCTGGTGAGGCAGAGGGGGGGAAGAAGCTTATCCGAGCGGTTCGATCTAAGTGAATTGTCTTGCCCAGACACAAGACCATTCACCTGGTCGAGGACCCCTTCGGCAAGCGTGGACCACGGCAGCCCCACTGAAGCCTTGGGTTCCTTCTTGGGTCCCCAAAAGATTCAAGGCACGATGGATGATCCACAGTTGAGGCCGTGGTCCCTTCCCCGAGGTCATTGTGCTGACGAATCAGCGCAATAACCTCTGCAAACGTCCTCTGTATCTCTGGGGTGTCCGCATCCTGGGGAAGAGGACCCTCAAGCCCTTCCAGAGTGCGGTCCTCCCGATCTACTCTCCCTGCAGGAGGGAGAACCTTGGCAGACCCCCGTGATCCTTCCTGCACCACACGGGCATAAGACCTGGTCAAGCTGAGGACTGAGCCAGGTACATACACCCCCGAGGTAGAACTCTGGGGAGAAAACTCACCAGAATTCTTCCTGTCCGACTCGTGCCCCTTGGAAGGAGCCCAAAGGTAGAGGGGACAGGCGAGGAGGATCGTGCGCTCCCCTGGCCTTGCTGGCAGAACCAACAGGGGCAGTGGGCCGGGAGCAGTCACCAACCCACAGAGGTGACGGCAGCCCGGGTTGAGGAGAGTGGTTTCGCCTAGGCGAAGCAGTCTCCCGAGGAGAGCGGAGCGGCTCACATGTGCCGAGCCACACGCTCACCTCCCCTGAGCCAGGATGGCCGTGGGGATGCGGCCGGGGACTGGGAGGAGTCGAGCGTGCGGCTGGCTGGCGCGAGCTTGCGCTGTCCTATAGACACGCCCCAGTCTTCTTCAAGGCCGTAGCCTCTCGGGAAGACTGAGCAGGGGACCTCTTCTCTGCTCCTCCAGGCTTTCGGACCCGAGGGACCGAAGCACTTTCCCAGGAACCTGGCTTGGCACTCACGGGGGTACCAGCAGGAAGAGTCGGGGCACCTGCATACCCAAACTCTTTCTCTCACCCCACGCCCAGGTCTGTAAGGCGAGAAGTTTCTCCCGTATCAGCCTGGGGTACCTGGGTCTCCTTGGAAACCCAGGTACTTGGAGCGACTCGCACACGAGTGTCAGACGTGGACCCGCTGGCCTTAGAAGCAGGTTTCTTAGGCACAGCAGGGGGAGTGCGGACTGTGGTCTGCACACCCTTGGCTCCCAATGCGACTGACCCGGGGGCCAGGGCAGCAGTTCCCTGATCCGTGGATGGGGAAGAGCCAGCGAGAGATCCCACTGCCTTCCCAGTGGAAGGAGGCAGTCCCTTAGAAGTCTCGGTGCGAGACTTCTTTGGTGGGGGGGAGAGGCAGGCTTCTTCCTTCTTTGGCCGGGAAGCCTCGGAAGGAGAAGAGGAAGAAGAGGTAGCAGATGAAGACAATGATGATGACGAAGACGATGACGACGACACCTTTCTTGATCTCTTCTTTGACTTCCTCTTCGCCATCTTCTTCAGGATCGTAGTTAAGTCCCCAAACCATGTAGGAGCAGCCAACGAAGCAGGAGCAGCCGGGGGGGCCACAGCAGCAGGCGCAACCCCTGGCAGCGTAGGTGGTGCTCGGGCCAGCAGTTACCAGGGCGGGAACATCCGCACAGCAGCCAGGAACATGCGGAGGAGGAGGAGCTGGGAATGAAGGCACGGGTGGCACGCGAGCAGCCAGGCCGGGCTGAGCCAGGGTCGAAGGCATGGTGAGCGAGTCAGTCGATACGCCGGGCTGAGAGACAGGGAAGCGAGGAGCCAGAATCATAGACATCATTGAGCCAGGGTCAGCAACAGGGGCAGGAACAGTCACATACGGCACCGTTGATGTAACCATGTAGGACGGCCCAGGTCGTGAGAGAGGGCCAGAAACCCAGGAGGCAGTGGTACTGAATGGTGAGCGGCAGGGGCAGCCAAAACCTGGGTGTCCAGTTGAGAAGCCACCGACACAGGTAGCTTGGAGAATCCAGACATGGTGACAGACATGGTGGTGATCGTGGTTGCCGAGTGCGTTGTCACTGGAGCGTCAAACAGATGAGATACTAGGCCCTCCAGTGACAGAATGCCAGGTAGAACCAGGTGTAGCCAGGCCGAGGATAGATCTGATACCTGGCTATCCACCCTGAAACCTGAGGAAAAAGTTGAGTTAAGCTGGGAAGTCTCTGCTCGTTCTGGGGGAAAAATTTCCCCCCCGGCACAAGAAGAGACCCCTGAGAGGATGTCCTGATCAACTGACCCCCCACGCCCTTCCACACCCAATGAAACAAATGAGGAAGGGGAGGGGGAGTCCTCACCCGAGGGAGAAGGAGCAAGCAGGGGAAGTTGGCAGGGAGGGAGAAACGAACCTGACACGTTAGCCACCACTGGAGTCGTTGGGGGTGTATTACCCTCGGACGATTCCTTGGCTGGCTTCCGACAGTAGCGTCTCCTCCCTTCGAACCTCTTCCACGGCTCGGAAGACCAGGAACAACACTCGCTACAAGGAGCGTCGCGCAAACACACACGCCCCCTGCAAGATGGGCAGAGGGCGTGTGGGTCCGTGTCGACGTTAGACCTGAAGGTGTTACATTTCTTGCCTCCTACCCCAGGACACACACGCTGGTGATAGGAGGGTTTAGAAGGTTTATCAACATTCATACTGAAAAGAAAACAAGGAATTTTCTCACCAATAAGGTTGAAAAAGGGCAGTCAGGCAGAGAGCGAAGAACATCCGCATTCCACGACAGCCAAAAGCAAATTGGAATGTTTACATCCGGGCAGGCAGTACTCCCGCCTCCTGGACGGTAGTTAACTGCCTAACCACCTTGTTTGAAGTTCAACGGCCGTTTCCAGCCTATGCCTGAAAGTAATCCCTAATGCAAAGGACCAAGGGTTTGTATATTGTGTTGGAACAAATACATTAAGATCCCATCGGGATAATAAGAGCTTAACAACAGTCAGGCGGAGAGATCCGAAACCACGTCTGCAACACATGACGGCCGCAAGCAAACTGGAATGTTTACATCCGGGCAGGCGGGTATTCCCGCCTACCTGGCGGTAGTTACTGCCTACCCACCTTGCTCAAGAGTTTAATGGCCGTTTCCAGCCTACGCCTGAAAGTAATTCCTCATGTAAAGGACCGATGGTTTGTATATAGTGTCGGAACAAGAAGAGTTGTTTAATAAAAGCACAGATGAGATACCTACTGATGTAGATATGTACATAAGGGATAAAAAAGGATCTGAAAGAAATGTATCCAAAGCATTTTGAGGGAATAGGTAATTTTCTACAAAAATACAGGATGATGCCATACCAGCTATAAGTCCTATTTGTACGTATCCCATCGCTGCCACCATGCAACCACTTAAATACATAGACTAGATGAGGTGTGATGTAAATGCTTATAGAGGGGAAGACATATCTTTCTTGCAGTCAAGTCTTTGTACAATAAAGATGTCTTCCCCTCTACAAGCATTTACATCACACCTCATCTATGCAACTAAGTGGCATGCAAAGCCATAACACAGACTTCCCATTATCAGCCTAAAATGTCCAACCTAACACCCCAAAGACTTACTCTGCAATCTACCCAAAGATGACCAAAATCGATACTCGCATTTTGATAGCACATAAAGAGCTGATTTCATCTCACAATAGGCCTAACCTATTAGCCTACACAGGTTGGCCAAAGAATTCCCTGTCAAAACACCAATTGTACACACCAAAATTTAACCCGACAAAATAACTGACAGTATTGAGCTACGGGATTCCCTCCTTTTGGGGCGACTGGCAGCCCTAATATGCTAAACAGCCTGGGCTACAGGCCTACAAAACCTAGCTGATTTCATCAAAAAGCTCAGAACTAATAACAGCTCCGCCTAACCTTGCAAATTGAATTTTTCTAAGTTAGCAGCCTCAATTGGTTTCTTAGCAAGAATTTACTAAAAGCTAAGCTACTGTCATTGAACAGACTCAATTGTTTTTCTATGTTATTTTACTTGACACCAAAATTTAACCCGACAAAATAACTGACAGTGATTGAAGACTACACGACAAGTTCCTAACTCCTTTCTAAGCCGGCATTCGCGACAAGCCCCACCTCCCCTCCATAACTAATGCTAAACACCTCTGGGCTACGTTGGTATTTTTAGGCCTGGTTACAAAACCTGCCGGGCTATGGAGGTGGGGCTTGCCATGGAATGGCTTAGACCTACCATGCAAAAAAGCAAAAAGGTCAGAACTTAAGCCAGCCGACAAAATATTACTTTAAATTCTTCTAAAGCGAAGTAAAATAACATTGCAAACGTGAATTTTTCCATAGTTAGCAGCCTCGGACAGCCGGTTTCTTAGAAACCGAATTTACCGTTACTTTTTGCCAGTCGACTGTAATTAACCTCAGAACTGATTATGTTTCTCTATACTGGCCAGCCTGTAATGTTAGAATAGCCTGTCGCGCATGCGCAGTGTTATGGGGGAACTTTTGGTAAAAATGGTTTCCTTCACTGGTCCGCCCCCGGGTAAGTAACACGGCCTACTAGGTTAGGTTAGGTTAGGGTACGATTGGTTAGTATGGTTCCTTTTACAACAGCCTAGACTTCCTTAGCCGATCTCTTCTTGAACATATGGCTCCCTAATGACTTTCGTATTTGCAGAACCATTCTTTATAGTACAGAAATACTAAAAAAAAAAAATTGTTACGCGACAAATCTCCTGGTCAAATGGCAAAAAAAAAAACCTTCGTACCGATAACTTTACAAGGCTGTTAAAAAAACCTGGAAAATGTTTTAAAAAACAACTGGTGAACTTGGCAAGAGATAGGCCTAGGCTATCTAGTAGCCTAGACATGTAAAACAGCCTCCAGCTTTCCGTCAACTTTACATTTAACGCCAAAACTGCACAATATGATGGGTATTGCTTTTAAAAAATCGTCAAATTGTAAATGTACTCACCAAGTACTTTGAAACTGCGTAACTTAGCTGTCATAGGTCAGTCGAGACGTTCGCCGCCAAATTCTGTTGTTGAGGTGCAGGTGAAGGTTCAGCATCGAGGATTTCCCTTTGCAACGTCACACCAGGTTTGCTCTTGAGTTTGTTTTTTCTTATAGTTTTGAATGTTTGCTTTTTTAAAATTTTCCTTTGTGTTTTTCTTCTCGTGTGATATAAGATTCATTTTATTTTTATTTTTATTATGCTATCACTGAATGAAAAGCTTTCCTACTATTTCATTTTTGTCTTTTTCATACGGCTGTTGGAGATCAACTACTTCACTTGTTTCTTGTTTGTATGCTTCGTAAGATAGCAAACAATTAATTAGATCTTCCTCTACAAAAAAAAAAATACAGCAGAATCTTCCGCTGTATTAGTTCTTGCTCTGAAAGTATGCTGATACAATATTATCTTCGTTTATTTGTACGTTTGTAATTTCTCCTTTCCATTTCATACATTCTAAACTCACTTTCTTTTCCACTTCTTATCCCACCGTCTGGTTTTGGCTTTCAATTTTATCCAAGACATCTCCTTTGCCTCTTGCATATAGCTTACTTTATTGCGGGTTACAGTATTTATCATTTTCACTATATCTTCTGTTTTTTTCTCATTTACGGTAGGCTATTGTTTGTATATTACAGCTTCCTATTTACCACACATATCTTCAAAAAGGGTCCTCGTTAGCTGTAGCCTACTTTTCATGACACCTAATATTTTCCTATGTAATCCATTTACATTTCTTATCTATACTTATGAATATATTTCTTATCTACACCCAGTGTGAACTTTTGTCTGTGACAAGAACTTTTGTCTGTGACAATTAGATTTTCTAGTTTTGTGTATTTTGCATTACCCTTCTTTGTGGTCTAAGTTCTCTGGTTTATGCCTCACACAAACACACACACACACACACACACACACACACACACACACACACACACACACACACACACACACACACACACACACACACACACATATATATATATATATATATATATATATATATATATATATATATATATATATATACTTCCATTCATTAGAACCTAAGTTCGATTGTTTTGATATTTATGGAGTAAAAAATATGAGGTCGCCGATACCGGAACCGAGAAAATCACAGACAAGGATCCTAAAGCAATTCGTGACGTAAACATATGACGTCATGAGACTGCCCATCTACAGGTAGGAAGTAAGTCACTAATAGTTGAATGGATATGCTTACGCAGTCTAGGCTTCAACAAATTCGATAATGGTCAGCGGGATATGAAATTGTCCCCATGGTTGCAAGACTGCATTTGTGCTACGGCTTGCCACATTGTATGCAAGCGAGAAGACCCGTGGCAATATATACTACAGTATGAATAGGTAATTATTTCTATAGTGGGTAACAGTTTCTTCGCCAACCCAGAAGTGTGGGCAGGAGCTGTTAGACAATCCTGTTATTTTGAGGAGAAATACTGGAAGTGGGACAATATCCATGAGAGCGTGGGGCCAGTCATCACTGACATCGCTAGCGACAATGAGGACAGGGATGATGACCTCTTCCTCGAGTGACGATGAAGACATTTTGTAAATAAATTGTGTATATAGTGTTAGACATTTTATTTGTACAGTACATCTAAAACATATTTAGGTATTATTTTACTTATGGACATTAATTGCTTTCAACATAAAATATAGGTTTTCTGTTGTATTATGATGTGATTTGAATGATTTTGAGGTTTATTTCCATCTCAAATGAATACTTATCCTTCCCCGGGAAATAAACCTCAAAATCATTCAAATCACATCATAATACAACAGAAAAACCTATATTTTATGTTGAAAGCAATTAATGTTCATAAGTAAAATAATACCCATATTTATTAAAACAATGATTACAACAGTATGTTTCTCATTCAAACCGATTTCAATATATTTTTCTTTCCATGCATATCAATATAAATCGTGTTACATTTGATTGATATTAAGTAGGTAAATAATAGCTTGCCCTCAAAATCTTGATCCCTACCAATAACTTTTATTTGCAGCGAGTATACGAGCGCTGTTTAGGGTGCCGTTTGAAATAATAAAAAAACAAAGAAAAATAGCAATGGGTTACCTTAACTGAAATAAAACAATGGCGCTGACCTTTACACCTCTAGCAGTTGATGGAAATGAGGTATCATTGCTTTTCACTTGAATCCTACTTCTAGTGGCCGTTCCTGGCTTGCTGCAAATAGAAGGCTATAGTGTCGAAACCTGAGGTAAAACAAAACGGATTGTCTTTTTGTGTTCCTGCCCTGAATAGATGTAGATCTAACAAATGAGCTATAGACTGGTTCATTATGTGGATGAATTACATACACTGAATTATTTGTAAAGTAGAAACAATACGAATATCAAGAATATGGAAGAATTCCAAGCTAACAACTTATAGCCTGTTCAACATTCTAAGATCGCTAGTGTGGGGCCAGGAAAATAATACAGCCGTGTCAAACGTCTCGTTATGAATAAAAGTTTTGCCCTGTTAGAGCTTGTTCAAGTGAAATCTAAAAAAGAAATGTTATTCATTTAAAGATAACATTTCGAAACATATTTGGCTTCACATATTTGCAGTACAAGCCCAATTTATTTCATAAAAACAAAGAGACATGGCATAATTTTTGACCGCCGCTGCCAAACCTCAGTTTCCCTGACACGTGGTCTGTGAGGGCATTTGAATGGCCAGCTCGATCTGAAACAATAATGGTGGTCACCTCAAGCAGCCAGTCACTGGACAGTATTGATAGCCCTTGAAGGGATAGCCAAAGCGGATCAAATCTCCCCACAGCCAACATCTTTACTCCCAGGTCGAGTAAAGTGTTGATAACATTTTAAAATATTTCATATTAAAGAAACAACAAGGGGGCCCTATAATTAATGGTAATTTATTTTTCTCTCCTAAATGATAAGTAGCTTATTTAACCTGCAGAGGCACTGAAAAATACAGTCACGTGTAACCATAAATAAATGCTAATATGGAATATGGACAATAATCAAATGGCTTAAAAAGCCATTCCTGCCGAATCACCCACACAAGTTTCAAGAGGGCTAATGTGTAAGAGACCGCATCGCGGTCTTTCGAGCGCACGTGTGTGTGCGTCATCCATCGGAGGAAACAAGAGCATCCCATTTTCTCTCTCTCAAGAACGCAACTTCTACCATACAATATTTCCGTCTGTTTCTCCCTAACCATTGTTGTCCCGATTTATGTACAATCACCACTACTTGCATTGCCATGCAAGCATTCCAATCATGTATCCATAATGTTCCACCGAATCTTCTGTATCAAACTGTAGCCTATATATGTTCCTGTTTGTGAAGATGCCAAATGTCTTGCCATTTCACATATATTATGCTACTGCATTGTATTCATTAATCTGTCTCGAATCTCATGCAATTGGCCATATGTGGAATTTCCTGGCCTTTCCATTGATATAAGTTTTATCATTGTATGTTTATTATGTCTCTCAATATCGCCATCTGTTTGTCTGATAACAAACACAGATGTCCGAAACATTACCTCTTTTGCCCTGTCTGTGTGTAGAAACTACTTTGTGGCTCACACAAGCCAATAACAACTTCAAAGATTCTGTACATTCATTCAGTAAGGAACCACCAATAAACCAGACAACACCCAGCCAGTATGTCACTCTATACCATCCTGACACTGGTGACCCCAGAGTGACCCGAAGGAGCTGATGGCAGATGTCCGACCCAAGATGACAACCCATGCGCCAACAAACCCTTCGCCGCCTCCCTGCTTCAGCCGTTCCCTAGTGCTCAGTAGAAGTCCGACCCTTCGAGATGACCCACCCCACCACAGGAACCCTGGACACCTCCTCCAGGCAGCCTGCCGCCGCCCCCGAACTCGTACCAGACGACCCGACTAATGAAGGAGAGATGTATCCTTCAACCTGCTACCGTCCTCCTCGAGTTCCTGCTAGCCAGCACCGCCCTTCAGCCTCCTACCCGCCCAAAGCCCAAGCCCTTCGCGCCCATTCCAATTGTCAGCAAGACGATTTCCGCATCGACGCCTTGCTTAGGGGAGGGGGGAGTATTGTAAGAGACTGCATCACGGTCTTTCGAACGCACATGTGTGGGTCATCCATCGGAGGAAACGACAAAAAACAAGAGCATCCCGTTTTCTCTCTCTCAAGGAATGCAACTTCTACCATACAATATTTCCGTCTGTTTCTCCCTAACCATTGTTGTCCCGATTTATGTACAATCACCACTACTTGCATTGCCATGCAAGCATTCCAGTCATGTACTCATAATATTCCACCGAATCTCCTGTATCAAACTGTATGCATGTTTCTGTTTGTGAAGATGCCAAACATCTCGCCATCTCACATATATTATGCTACTGCACTGTATTCATTAATCTGTCTCGAATCTCATGCAAGTGGCCATATGTGGAATTTCCTGGCCTTTCCATTGATATATGTTTTATCATTGTGCGTTTATTATGTCTCTCACAATCGCCATCTGTTTGTCTGATGATAAACACAGATGTCCGAAATATTACCTCTGTTTTGCCTTGTCTGTGTGTAGAAACTACTTTGTGGCTCGTACCAACCAATAACAACTTCGAAGATTCTGTACATTCATTCACGGGCTGCTCTAGGAGCAAGAGCCCGTACTGGCACAAGGCCAGCTAAATCTGAAACAACAATGCACATTCATTCAGTAAGGAACCACCAATAAACCAGACAACACCCAGCCAGTATATCACTCTATACCATCCTTACAACTGCATTAAACACATTATGGTATTATTATAAGAACTATGATTATTATTTCCAAAAAGCACACAAAGAAAGGAAAATCAGTAAGAACAACCACAATTTACTCATGGTTTCTTTAGAAAACGAAGTACAGTAAATGACAGACCTCAGGTAAAGCCATAAACAAGGGATTAATGTCGAGGGTGAGATTTAAAAGGATAAATAGATGGCAACGCTGTATTCTTTTCCAGGCCCCACCCTAGCAATCTTAGAATGTTGAACAGGCTACAGCCCCAACAACTGCTGTGGAAGTTGCGATGAAACCTCCAAAAAATAATAATAATAATTATTGAGAATGATAGTGCAATCAAGGGAATGATGACAAATCCTGCTCACCATATTTGATATCGCTGAAGCCTAGGATGGGTATTAATATCAATTACTCAATATGTCATTGGCAAGTGGGCAAAGCCACAGTGAGGAGACCTTTTCCCCATATGTAAACTACTCTTCACTGTGGGCGGAGCCTCATGACATCATAGGTTAACGTCACTATTGTAGCCTATTCAAAACTCTTACCTGGATTTTGATCACTCTGACATAGGAAACCCACTTTTACTCTGATGAGTCCCAGGACTATTGAACTGCTTCATCTTAAAGTTAGGTGGAGCAGTATCTATATGTTAACCTAAATAAACCTAATCCAACCTCATTGCACTTAGCCTAACATAATCTCACGTAACCTACACTATTCTGATTCAGCGTCATTTCACAAAGCCTAACAAAATCTCACGTAACTTAATATAACCCAACTTGATTAAGTCCAGTTGTATTTGAGGGGTCTCTTTAACAATAACCCATGTCTTGTATTGCCTTTTTTTATTCCTTGTACACATGATCATACCTATACATGCATCCCTATGAATTTTATCAGTGGAAATATGCATCTATGTTAACGAATGTGTTTTTTTCTTATTAATAACATCACTGTCATTAATACCCATGCCAAAATACACATTCATTGCAGTCATCATTACTGTATTTATATCTGGTCTCTCTCTCATACCATGTTTATTTTTCCTTTGTATGAATCTGAACCATCATCATAGAGTACAGTATATGTGTGCAGGCAAGGAGGCCGGTGACTACATATTTCATTTTCATTGTTTTCATAATTATTTAACAATATTATTGTCTAGTATTATTCCTCAGACAAGAAGTTAGTGTAGAGTACAGTATAAACAAACATATACTCCAACAAAGAATGTACCAGCTTAACATGGCCTTGTCTCAGTCCCTTTTTGTTTTTTTTACATCAAATCACTCTCTCTCCCACCTACAAATACTCCCTCACACTTCACTCGTTGTGGAAACTTATTAAGGCTTTCTAAACCATTTATCTCTAAAACCCTCTATTGTCTATGTAAACTCTTTCAAAGCTTTTTCTAGTTTCATGTTTGCCACATACAGCATTTTACCTTTGCAGTCATCATCTCAGATAAATGCTTCATGAACTATTTTCTAAACTCATGCTGTTCTTCCCATATCAGTTCTGTCATCTTACATTCTTAAGCAGAATCATAACACACAACTTTCCTGTTATGTTAAGTGATGCTACGCTCCTATAATTCATAGCCTACTCTATCACCTTTCCTCTTATATAAAGGAACAGTTATTCCTACCACCCATTCCTTTAATACCTTTCTCTCATCCAGAAATACCTGACACACCCTGCCATCCACTCAATCATACTTTCACCACAAGAGCTTGGCATTTCATTCATCATCCCCCCAACTCCTGGTGTCTTTTCATTCAAGCTTTTAACTGCTCTAATGTCATCCTAAACCGTCAATTCTACTTGCATTCTCAACCTTACTTTAATCCTTTCTACTCTTGAATCATTGACCCAGTATTGCACGCACCTTAGACTGCACTGTTTCGTTTTGTACCTTTTATTCAGAGATCTATTTGCTCATTAACCTTTCCCTCTGTTGCTACAGTATTCCTTTACACAGTCTTCCACTTTGTCTTGCAATTGTGCCTCAAGTAAACCATTTTTTCTTCAATAAGTTTTTCACTTCCTTGTCCCACCACACTATCTACGCTTACCTCTTCCATGCTCCTAAAACTGTGACTCATTCTCAGCTGGTGTTTTAAAAGAGCTCTGTGAAAAAGATGGCAAAACTTTGAATCGCTTGGTGAAATAGGTAATTATTCATAATGGCCCATATACAAGAGATAGACATTGTTTTCAGAATATGTGTATGTAAGTTGGAACTTTATGCAAAACTAAAAACTGTTTACCAGCCATCTTTGCCAGCTTTATCAGTCAAATCAAAAACTAAGTTTTCTACCTTGCCTTTATCGGGGAACTTTTAAGATCATTCACAAAATTTTTAGATTTTTCATACACTTCTCCACAAATGATAAACACATCTGCCTTTTCAGTATCCTCTACGAACTAGCCATGTCCCAAGTCATTCTTTGCTTGGCAGGAATAAAATTGGCATCTTCTGTGATAAATTCCTTTTGACAATTCATCCAAAGCATACCAAGATTTTAATCATTTATTATGTCAAGTCATGGTAAAAACTTTTGATAATTTCTTGAACCATAAATAGACTAGGAAGCAACAATTTTTGCCTGCAACATGACAAAATATTGCCTTTCATAGTTTCTGCAACATCTATTGAGAAGTAATACATTCCTAAGAAGACTGCCACAAAATATTCCAAGGAAACCTATACAGTATGTGGGAGACAACTGCCAGTCACTGAATGGAAATCTGTGTCCAGTGATGGAAAGGTTAAAAGAACTACTGAACAATTCCCCATCATAGTCAGATTTGAGTCTGTGATAAAGCAAGTGGCAAAGTTAGTTGAACAGAATTCATGCCTTTTGTGTGAGAAAAACCAGAAACAAGGCAGCCTTAAATATAAATTTAAAACAAGAGGCTATACTGTACAGTGCTCTTGCTAATCTTTGGGAAGGAGGCGTAATAGTTTTTTCAGTAACTCATGAGCAGGTCAACCCCTCAACGGGCGAGTTGCAAGGAATATAGAAGGGCTTAGAATCCTTAAAAAGTGGGAGTGAGTGACCTTGTCAACAGGTATCAAGTGGGCCTCGCATATCAAAGAGTAGTAGTTTAGTGTTACAGTATGAGATTTAGTGTGTGGTATCATGTAATTAAATTACAGTACCATGGATAGGTTGTGAGCTGATTTGGTTGGCAGCTCACAACAATTCTTTAGCAGTGTGTAAAAGGCTAGAAGCACCATAGCTTAGGCCTGCATAGCAGCTCTATATGCAAGATTCATCATCAGACAGAGTTGTAGAGCATAGACTGTTGGCAGTGAGAAAGCCACTTACCTCCGACAGGGAGTAGCTCAAACCTCTCTGTGCAGTAGGAATTGGCGTCAACAAATCTGAGGCCAATGAAAGTAAATCAAAGCATAGGGACAATCTCACATAATTACCACTTCTACCATGTAATTACTCTTAACCATCATATTAGTCTACACTGAAGAACAGGTTATAATTAGGCTAGCATATAAAAGTGATGGTCTCTGGCAACAGGTGTCATCTATTCACTGCAAAGTTATCATGTATTATAAACAACTTAACACAAAAAAAGGTTAACAAAACCAGCTAAAATAACTTTATTACATATTACAGTGTTTCACTCTAACATGAAAAGAAAAGAATGCTTGCAAAATGAGAACTATAAAAGCTGTAACAAGGAAACAAGGAAGTGTTAATTGACACTAGCTTACACAGTCTAAACAGCTGTGCATACAGTTGGTGAAGAATGAAACAGATGTTTAGAACATAAGTTATCTAACCTACTTATTTTGTGATCTATTTATCATTAGGAAATTTTACTCAACAAAAAACATTCCTACAGAAAACTACAAACTTATAATAACCTCTTGCTTCCCCTAATTGTAACAACCATAAGAAAATAATGTTATCAGAATGAGATTACGAAAATAGACCAGACGACAGACGGTAAAATTTGCGACCGAGTGAAAGAAGGAAAAACATAATCCTTTAAAGAAATTATTAGAACTCATATCCCATTTACTTTGGAACCAGATGATGCCACAGCAAAGTACTGTATCAGCAATCAGGTTAACACAAAGAAACAATAAGCAAAAATTTAAGCAGCATACACTTTCACAACAGATATAAAAAAAAAATAAAAGGAAGTGAAGCATATGTTCACTGTATCCATGTGCACACAAAGTTTAAGCAATTTTCAAGTGCTGAATTCGTTCATGTTAGCGCTGCCACTTACATTGGCTGGACTGGGTGGCTTGGAATTACACAGAACTCAGATTCTCACCTAGTATTTGGAAACAATCATAATTGTGCTGGATCATCAGAAGCTTTCACACAAACGGAATTATTTCATTCATCTGCATTAGTAGACATTCCAAACTACTGGATACCAAACTAGTGGACTCTCATTGAATATGTACCACATCAGAGTACAGTAATTAGCATTTTGACTTTTACTGCATGACCCATACCTACTGTAATTATTTACCATAGCTTTTGAATTAAAAGACTCTCCAAACCATCATATGCCTGGTAATTAGACTTTTATTATATAAGCTATGAGCATATTTCCTTAATCACTGACTTCAGATTTTGGTGCTACCTGACACTCAAACTACTGTACTTCCATTGATGTTCCCTTTATCTGCAGTAATTGCTTTCTAGCCAGAAGTTACTGAATAAGCACCAAAAATTTCAACTTCACAGTATACAATGGACCTAATAAAGACATTACAGGTGAAAAAAGTTAACTATTTTATTGCATGATAATTCTTTATTTTTGTCATAGAAATACAGCCTGTACAATCAAGCTGATGAAATGATAACAATATATCCCTATGTACAATGTTGGATGTGAGTGTGTGATATCAGTAAAGTATAATCTGGAACACCCCACTGTCAAGTTAGTCCAACAATTTGTCCTTGAAGCATCAAATACAAGACATAAAAATCAAGAGTGCTGACTAGAGATAAATTTCATAGGGAAGTATACAGTTTAAACTGAATTAAACTGTACCTTACTCTTCATTTGAAAGGTTGTGTACACAAACTGAATAATGTTAATAACTATACTCTGGAAATCTTATGAAATCCTGACTTTTAGACTAGCAGATGCTACTCTAAAATACCATCAGAAAAAAATCTATTCTTGGACATATTCAGCCAACTATGATTAAAGTATATATATATTACAGATTATTATTTAACATGATTTATATACATAATACTTTATACAAGGTTATATATTTGACTATATCTGACTAAATGGCACTGCATATTTGTTTGGTTCCTCAAATGTTCACCTAATTACATAAGTACCGATACCTTTGCACACATACACAGTATGAGATACACAGGATAATTTACAGAATTGATGTTTTTGGCCACATCATCTTCACTGTGCTCTATTTGGAATGCTTGTGTACACTTGAAAGACTAGATTATGGCTAGAAGATACAACCTGACTTTGCCTAATATCAACATTTCCCAGTGAAGGAAGATGGAGAGTGAGAGGCTGCTTGTATCACTGTCAGACCTCCACTCCAGCTGAGGATAAATCAGAACGCGAAGTTCTGCGTGGACGAAACAGCTGACCAAGAAATGAAGTGTTTGATGTTAAAGTACGCCGATGAAGGTTAGGGTGCTGCTGAAGATCCACTGGGGATGACTTGAAATACAGTGATGGCAGAGGACCACCAGCTGGAGAAGTCTCATTGGAGGCACTAGTGGACTGGAAGGAGACAGACATGCCAGAATCGAGAGAGCCCACGCTCCCCCGTCGCACTGACTGCCCACCAATTTCTGTGAACCACATTGTTAAACTCACCCCACCAGAACTCACTTCTGAACATTAAACTCAAGTTATTTATCTTATATTTCAAATATAATATTATCAATGAATTCATCTTTAAAGCCTTTGTTATTTATGGCAGCAACAAGGACGTCATTTGAGGAAGAGAATCTACTCAATTCTTTACAAAACTAAATTACTATACAATGTGTGCATCTAGTGGTTAGTGCTAAACAACACTACATTACTTCAATATACCAAACTCACACAAACTATCAGTTCTCCAGCATTCATTCCAGTTAAGAGTGCGGTGGTGACATAGCTCCGTGGTACAGAAAGGTGAGCAGCGCATGTGCTTTGGAGTCAAGCTTTCATACATAAAAAAACTTAGTGAGTCATTTTTCTTTAGGTACAACCATTATGACTGTAAAGGTATATTTATAAAAACATTTAACTTTTTTAATATCAGTTTCTAGGTATACAAATGTTACACAAATTAATTTCTATAATTTCTACTCTACAAAATATGGAACAACTGCAAAAAAAATTAAGTATGTAAATACTGATTATGTTATCAAGATAAACTATGACATGAATTGAAAACATGAAAATGCCTCTCACACCTATGAACTGCACTGCTTAATTTGACAGAATAGCTCTTTATGTCTAATAATTGTACTTTCTTCATTAACAAGCCAGGTGGTGATGTAAAATAATTTTTACAATTTTTTTACAAAACAAAAGAAATTAAAAACTAACTTATACTAGTGCAGTCTTGAAATAATTATTTGGTGAAACAAAAATTTTGAGAAAAAAAAATATATAAGCATGTGACATCTAATTTAGATATATTCCAGAAAATTAATAATGGAGCTTCAAAACAGAAATTAGTACTGCATCAACTCCAAGTAAGTGGCAACAGGTTTAATGAAAATATTTTATTTTGTACTTTAAAATATATGAGAGAGAGAGAGAGTAAGTACCCAAACATTTATCAATATTTTGGACTGAGAATCACTTGCAATTATTCTAATATTTCTAAGGCCTTTTGAATTCATACCTTCAAATTACACTACAGCAAAACCTTACTGAAGTATTAGGTTCAACAGCTAATACTACCTTCTACACTAGACATAAAATTGCCAAAAACTAACATCTCCATGTTGCCACTTACAAGATACCATTAAACCTTTGGTGAAAAATTACCACTACTCAAACACAAATATATCTTGACAAATCCATCTGTGTTTACTAAATTCATGAATAATAACAAGTGAATGCAAAAAGTGAGTGGCTTTAAGGAAAAGTACTGTCAAAACATTTTTTTTATACTAGTCTGATATAATCAAAAGAAGATTAAAACTTACCAGCTTCATGAATATCCAGCAGAGAATTGCTTAATGCTGATCTTTTCAATGTTGAGTCCGATTTTAAGGTTCCATTCTTCTCAGTACTACATGTTGTTAACAACTCCATGTCAGCAACACCCGAATCCCGATTATCTGTCGTGGAATTTGGTCTTGATGCCCTCAGAGATGCTTTCTGTCTTTCCAGCTCTCCCTCAATTCTCAGGTTCTCCATTTCATCCATCTCACATATTGACTCTTTCAGGTCTTCACAAAATTTGGAGCGATCATGTTCATTTCGAGCATTAAAAGTAATTAATAGCTTGCTGTCAACTCTCTGGCGAATTTCCATGAGATAGGGGTAATCTGCAAAGATGATTTTTTTTCCAGTACAGTACTCATAACTAAATTTGTAAATAGAAGAAAACAGTTTAAGTACTCCACTAGCCTAAGTATTTTTAAACAAAACCACATCTCAAAGAAATGTTTAACAATCACCTTCCATCATATTTATTAAGCTGATAAAATGGAAAATTTATGCTATTGCATAGCACAACTGGATGCAATTTTTACAACTGTACTAAAATTAGGGCAATTTCACAGTATGCTGTGTTGGAAATGAACATTTCCTACATCTAAAAATGATGCCAAATCAAAATGTCTTATAAATCATAAAATAATGTTTAATCTGAACTGGAGAGTACTAAATAATTTACCATTTAATATTCTGGGAGGAGGGGGAAGGGTCCCAAAAATTTTCAATGACAAAACACTCTGACCACTTATGGGCATAGCAATATTTATCTCTTAACATTTACTGCAAATCTATTTTTCTTGGTATAATGATTGATACGGCTTCATTCAAAGGTGAATGCTGGTATTTTGCTGTCCTGAATTCAATGATGGAAAATAATACAAGTAAAAACGTCAAAATACATGTAGTGAGTTGAAGCAAGCGAACAAAAACATGCATACAGCATTTGTGAGATGCCTGAGAGCACTGTAAAACCATCCAAGTTCTGAGAGCACCATGGCCTTGTGTTTTGATTTGCAACATAACCTCCCTACTCCAGTGTTTTTAAAAAATGTTTATAGTTACAAAAAAAAGCCTTGGATATACTATCTGGCCATCTGTGACCTCAAGCATCAAGTAGCAGCTATGGGTGTGTGGGATGAGGTACTGGCCAAACAGTGAACTGTCAAAATGACTTTATGCAACAATAAATGGACTAAGGAAAATACACACAGGAACATGGAGCTATTCTTCCCTTGGCGGTTTCAGTCAAGAAGTGATGTCCCATCTCTTAAGAATAACTCAAATTTCATTTATCTAGTAATAACAGCAGCAAATCAATAAGTTCTTTATTTGAAGCTGCTTTAATTCTGCTGGCCAAGCCAAACAAAAATTACAATTTACAGGTTATGATTTTACAAGAACAACTAACACTTGGTACATAACCACATCATGTCTGATATGGAAAAAACATCCTACTCTGTCTGAACAAGAATTGCACATTAATAGAACCAAAATATGCAGAACAAGCTCTCTTAAAACATTATCAAACAAGTGAAAAATGCATTGAAGAAACTTCAGCGCAACAGCTGCTACAGAATATAATCAAGGCCACCGAAAATAGATCTGTGTTTCGTTGGTCTCAGTATAATGCTGAATGAAACTTTAATCTATATTGTTGCCAGAAGCACGATTATGGCTAACTTTAACCTTATGTAAAATAAAAACTACTGAGGCTACAGGGCTGCAACTTGATATGTTTGATGGCTGGAGGGTGAATGATTAGCATACCAATTTACAGCCCTCTAGCCTCAGCATTTTTTAAGATCTGAGGGCAGACAGAAAAGTCAGAACAGAAAAAAGTGCGGAGAGACAGACAAAGCCGGCACAATAGTTTTCTTTTACAGAAAACTAAACTGAAAGAAAACCTTCTAAATATCCTTCACTTACATGGCACTTCCTTAGTGGTAACTGAGAGACCAGCGAGAGGAAAACTTTGTCGGAAGGTATAGGTCACAGAGCTTTTCTTTTTAGAAAAAATTTTAGTGACAACCAGAAGATCGTTGAAAAGGAAGACCTCTCTCTGATGGACACCTACTCTTTCTCTTTTGTTTACATCAGGGATTTCGTAGAGTCGGCAATAACAAACTAATCTACGATGAGGTAGTGCCAAGTTAGGCTTCTTTCCTACCATAGTTTGCTGAACCTGAAAGACAACATGAAAGTTAATATGGTTGTAAAATACACCAAAATACACAACTAAAGCACGTGACAGAATTAACTTCATCTCACCTACATACTATTTTTAACATCCAAGTTAATATTATTTTAAAAATTTAATTTTCCACTTGAATTTTAACAAAAAAGAAACCAACCTTTAAAACTTGAGTTACATGATCATGTCCAATTCTAAATTCTTGGGACTTGATTCTCTGATACATTCCTTCTAACATCTCACGTTCTATGTCATATCCATCATCAATCCCTGCAAATAAACAAAGGAAGCCGTCCATTATCAGTGGTGATACAACATCCTAACTACACAATAAAAATGACATTTTCATAAAAATATGTTTCACATATACTTACCAAGTAATTACATAGCTAACGTTTCTAACTCGCTTGGCAACTTTTTAGAAATTTGAGGTAGCACTGCTTCTGTTTTGTGTAGGTGACAGCCCCACCCACTATCGGGGAGCACGGGAAACAATCTGGCTGGTAAGATAATTTGTTTGTGGTCTTATGGCAATAAGAGGGGAGAAGGGCAGGCTCTGACTATAATTACTTGGTAAGTATATGAAACTTTATTTCATTATGTCATTTTCTTATCAGCAACTTTCCAAGTAATTACATAGCTGAATCCCACACCAAATGGAGGTGGAATACATGGACATATTCTACTCCAAAACATTAAGGCATGGTAATGACTTTGAAATACAAAATTTGCCAGCAATGAATGCTATGCTTGTCGTTTCTTTACCCGGTAAGAGAGCTACTGCAGGTGAATATTGCCTCTGGTTGGTGCTCATCTTAACCTGTAATGGCGTGGCTGTTAAGCCGTGGGGCGCCTCTACTTGAGTGGGCGCTTTGCAGCGGAGGAAAGGCCTGATTGCTAGCAAAGCATACAAAAGGTGCCCGTGCCCTGGGTGCAGTACTCAAAAAAAAAAAAGGACAATGCTGTCACGTACTCTGAAAACACTTAAAAACACCAAAATCTATCCACTAAGACTGATGGATACTCCAAGTACACTGTACCCCAGGCTCCCAAAACTCAAAAACCCTACACCAAGGTGAAGAGATAGGAAAAAAAAAAAAAAAAAAGTGCTTCCTATAGTTCCTCACCTAATACCATGCCAACTACCAATAAACGGACCCAAGGTACTTCAATTACCGAACACAGTTTCCACTTCATTCAAATACAGCCATACATGCGAGGTTAGGTTCCAGAACCCCTCGTGCAAGGTGAATTTTCGCATAAGTTTGGCACGGTCTCTAAAAATAGTAGTAAATGCTTATTTGTAAAGTTTAAACACTAAATATGAGCCAAATTTTAAAGTTAACTTTTAAATGATATTAAAGTTACTGTAATTTCATTTAAAAGTTAGCTTAACACTTACCCTTAAAAAGAGAAATAAATGGTTGACATAAAAATAAAGAGTTGGAAGAGAATTTCTCTCTCTCTCCCCTTCCGACCAATCTATTTTTACAAGTCTTCTCAGCCTCTTTTTAATAACTTCATGCTACGTCTCTTTCTCTTTGTTCTGAAATGCTTTTTCATGAACAAACAGTGTTTTTTATTTTGACTAATACAACTCTTAGTTATTATGTCTCTATGTTTTAGAACGTATTTGCCACACTAGTGCATTTACACTTCGTAGACAGTACAGGTAAAATTAGATCAATTTAAACTATCTACTGTACAGGTAAAGACATACAGAGAAATAATAAGTTGTAAAAATGTGTGAGCGCTAACTATGAGAGAGAGAGAGAGAGAGAGAGAGAGAGAGATAAGGGTTGTCCTTACTCGAGTGAAATTATTTATCAGTTATTACAGAGACTGAGAGAGAGAGAGAGAGAGATTGTCCTTACTTAAAATATCAAGTTAAATTATTTATGAATTAACAGAGAGAGAGAGAGAGAGAGAGAGAGAGAGAGAGAGAGAGAGAGAGAGAGAGAGAGAGAGAGAGAGAGATTTTCACGTTAGATATCAAAAGATGGAAATTCAGTATTAAACTAACTTTTAAATGAAATTAAAGTTACTGTAATTTCATTTAAAAGTTAGCTTAATACATTACCCTTAAAAAAAGAAATAAATGGTTAACGAAAGAATATATGAGAGCGTGAACATTAATATCCTATTTCTCTCTCCCCCTCCATTCCACTGATCTATTTTTAGAAGTGTTCTCAACCTCGTTTTTAAAAACTTGTATGTTCTGTCTCTTTCTCTTTGTTCTGAAATGCTCTATGCCTCTATGTTTTAAAATGGCACATTTACAGTTTGTAGACAGTACAGAGAGAGAGAGAGAGAGAGAGAGAGAGAGAGAGAGAGAGAGAGAGAGAGAGAGAGAGAGAGAGAGAGAGAGAGAGAGAGAGAGAAATCTTTGACCCTTAATCTGCAACATTCCCCTTCTTGTCATGTTAAATGACATGTATGAAAGCTTTTGCCTTCGAGTTTCTTACAAAAGATGAGGAGAAGAATTTGCTTGTTTAAAATAATGCGAATTTTGTAATTACAGTTATATTATTATTATTATTTGAAAATTAGTACTTATTAGGTAAAAAATTTATCTATCATACAAAACAAATAAACAGACCTGTATACATGTACCATAAAAATTCTCTCATCTAAGTGACAAGAGAGAGAGAGAGAGAGAGAGAGAGAGAGAGAGAGAGAGAGAGAGAGAGAGAGAGAGAGAGAGAGAAAATTATTACTTTTAATATTTAATGTTATTTATGCATAAAAGCTTGAAAACTTATAAATTACATAAAAAATTAAACTTGTACACTTTTGCAGGGTTTCTCAGTGTTCGCGTGTCTGTGAAAAACTTGTGTATGACAATTAGTTAGGTTCCAAAGAAAAATTTGTGTGTCAGTGAATTTGTGCAACTCGAATCGCGCAAGTTCGGGGTATTACTGTAGTGGGAGGAGAAAACAGACCTCCACTTCCAGTAGGTCAACTGAATAATGGAAGTCAGGGACATATTATGCCTGAAAGTCAAAGAGGTCGATACTACTCTAATATCATGAGCTTTCACTTTAAAATTTGGTAAAACATCCTCCTGGACCTGGGAATGTGCCTCTGAAATCAAATCTCACAGGAAGAACAAGGCATTCTTAGAGAGAGGGCAAGAATATTCTTAACCAAACACCAGAGGTTACTGGATGGACCCCTGATTTTTTTCTGTCCTATTCAGATAGTATCTAAGAGCTCTGACTGGACAAGCTTCTCTCTCTTCTTCGTCATGGCTGAGAACATCCATTAAATTCTCAACAATAAAATAACAAAGCCAGGGCTTGGATGAGTCCTCATTCTTGGCCAAAAAGCCTAGGGTGAAGGAGCAGATCGCATCCCCTTGGGAAAACCTACCCTGTTATCTATGGCTTGGATTTCACTAATACGTTTAGCAGTGGCTAACGCAAAGAGGAAGTGTCTTGCAAGTGAGATTCCTAAGGGAAGCAGAAAAAAGGGGTTCAAAAGCTGAACTGGTAGCCATTTCAGGACCACATCTAGATTCCAGGAGACCAAATTGTCCTTTTTCTGCTTCGTTGTGTCGAAGGACTTCAGAAGGTCGTTAATATCTGAATTCAACGTAAGATCCAGACCTCTATGTTCAAATACTGAGCTAAGCATACTCGATACCCCTTAATGGTGGAGGAAGACAAATGCCTAGAGTTTCTCATATAAAGTAGGATATCAGCAATCTGCATTACAGAGGTCTCAGAAGGAGAGACACTTGTGGCTGTGGCACCACTGATGGAAGACTGCCCACTTGGCCTGGTAGATGAGACTAGAAGATTTTTGCCTGCATCGTGCAATAGCCTCTGCAGCTCCTCTTGAAAACCCTTTTGCTCTGATAAGCTTGCGGACAGTCTGAAGCCTGTCAGGGCAAGAGCGGACAACCCTTGGTGGTGTCTTCGGAAGTAAAGACGGTTTTTTGGGAAGGAGTCTTAGGCAATCTACCAATAGCCGAAGAAGGTCCAGGAACCACTCCCTCAGGGGCCAAAATGGGGCTATGAGTTGTGGTCTGATATAATCAAAACTTGTTGAACTTGTTCAACACCTCCCTGACCAAGCTGAAGAGTGGAAAGGCGTACAGATCCAGAGTGGACCAATCTTGCAGCATGGCATCTGTTGATTGATTGATTATGAAATTTAGGTCTTGAAGACCAAGCGCTGGAACCCATCAGGGTTGTTCAGCGCCGGATGGCATCTGTTGCCCTGCAAGAGGATCTGGGGTTGGAGAGCAAAATAGCAGAAGGAGATGGTTCTTGGAAGTGGCAAACAGGTCTATCATCAGCCTGCTCCACAGTTTCCAAAGGCCTACACAAACCAGGGGATCCAGGGTCCACTCGGTGGGAAGGACCTGGTTCTGATGGCTTAGCTCGTCTGCCTGGATAAATCGTGTGACCAGAGTCACTCACTTTTGATCTGCCTATATGAGTAGCTCTCTTGCTGCTGGCAGAGAGAAAAGGAACAAGTGCCGCCTTGTTTGTGGATATACGCTAAGGCTGTGGTATTGTCCGCATGTACCACTATCATCTTGTTGTGGACCATGGGCGAGAAACTCTGAAGGCCTAGCTGAACTGCTTTCAGTTCTCTTAAGTTTATATGTAGGCTTTGCTCATCGGGGTCCATGTACAGGTAGTGCTCGAGTTACGATAATTCGACTTACGATATTTCGAGTTTACGATGGGGTTAACAATTAATACCGATATGAAAATATTTAGGAAATATTTTTAGATTTTGTACAGGCGCAGGCAGCAGCGTACAATCAGGCAGCGAGAGAGACCAACTTACAATAGACCAACTTCTTTTCCTCCTTCTCTTTACTCCATCTGCTAGTTAAAAAAGTAAAAGAGAATGATAAAAGTATTCTTAGTAATGTTATACTCTTGCGTAAATGCATACAGCCATAAACAACCGAATGGGAAACTGTTGTTTTGCTAATAATCGTATCGGATAACAACTGTTTTGCTTGTATTTCAACCATCATACGGTTAAACAATTACTGTAGTTATGTTACAAATGACGTTAAGTACTGTACAATAGGACTGATATATTTTTTACACTATACCCTTATTTGCTTTGGAGAAAAGATCGGCAAGGAAATATACTGCTACAGTAACTTTAAGCTGCAAGTTGTAGCTAAAGCTGAGAAAACAAGAAAACAATGTTCAAGCTGCTAATGACTATAAATTATCGTGCATCAGCAACATGGATGAAACGACCGTAAATAAAATTGGAGAGAATGTATTTTAATCAAAACTACTGGGCATGAAAGAATACAAACTGCGTCTGTTTTCACGCAGATAAAAGATAAATACGTAAAGCTCGTATTATGATGAAATCAAGAGAAATAGCGAACGGAATCTTGATTTTTGTTTTTACACAAAACAAACATGCCCCCAAAATTGCCAGCTGCGATTCCTGCGAACGTCATGTATTAACGAAAAAAATAGCTATATTAATTTCACAACGAGACGTACTTAAGTTATATTTCAACTTAAAAAACTTCATATAACGAAAAATATCCTTGTCCCAACTAAATAAAGTATCTATATTCATTTACGCTAACTAGAAGCAAGAAAAGTGCTCTGAACTGAGTTAAATGCGCGAAATAAACACAGCATGATCGATTCCCAAAACAAAACATTGATCGCAATTTATAATACAAAAGCAATATGAGAATATACGCAATTTGATACAATGTAGTAAAGCATAACTTTTTAAAAGGTCCATGAAAAAGATGCACATTCGTTATGTTGATGTTTGTATAATACTGTTAATATGTGAATAGAGTTCAGTATAATGTAGGTTAGGCTACCGTATATGTAGCCTATACGACATACCACAGCATAGGCTAAGCCTTGTTTGTTATTCAATTTCTCTTTATACTGAATTATCTTAAGTCAATCTGCATTGAACCTGCAAAATTAGCTGACACTAATAATTACTATACCATTTATGTATAGAGAATACTGTGTAGTGTAGGCTAGGCTACCATATATGTACAGATGGTACTGATTACCCTGGTGCAGGCTAGGCCATATTCGAGATCAATTTTTTCAACAAGCGATGGGTTTTTTGGAACCTAACCCCATCGTAAGTAGAGCAGTACCTGGATACTTTCTGATTCCCAAGTAGGGCTCCCCAGCCTATGTCTGAGGCATCTGAATAAAAGTCTAGGTCGGGGCTCAAGTTAAAGGGACTTCCCTTCTGACAGTCTTTCTTTTGACAGCCACCACTGCAGGTCTGATTCGATCTCAGAGGTGATAAGAAGCACATGGGTGTCCAGCTGTGTTTTCCTGTCCCAGTTGGCCTTCAGAAAGAACTGGAGAACTCTAATGTGAAGTCTGCCTAACCTGACAAACATCTCTATGGTTGCCAGAGTCCCCAGTAGGCTCACCACTGATGAGGATCTCTTGTGACAGGTTCAACTGGGACTTCTGGAGGTTGATAAGATGGCCCAATTCCTGGCTAAGAAGAATCTTGTGTAAGTCCATCATGCACTTTTCCTTTGACGGGGATCGAAGTAGCCAGTCATCTAGATAAAAGCTGACATTGATCCCAATTAAGTGGAGCCATTTCCAGAGGAGAGCGAGGACTCGAGTAAACACTCAAGGGGCCATAGAAAGGTCGAAGCAAAGGGCCTGAAACTGATATAACTTGTCCTGAAGATGAACCTTAGATATATCCTGGAAGCAGGATGAATCACGTGGAAGTATGCTTCCTGCAAACCTAAGGTTATCATCCAGTTGCCCTGGTGGATGGATGAAAGGACTGAATGGCTTGTTTCCATTTTGAATTTTGTCTTCAGGACAAAGTGATTGAGGGGGCTCACATCAAGAACTGGTCTGCAGCCCCCTGATGCTTTTGGTACCACAAAGAGTTGGTTGTAAAAACGCCCTGATGCTGGTGTTCTCGACTTCCTCTAAGGCCCTCTTCTGGAAGACAGAGGAGACTTCTTCCAGAAGGGCCGAATGTCTCTTGGAGCCTATCAAATATGCTGTCAATGTGATGGGAGAAGTGACTAATGGGAGGCTCTCCAGGAACAGGATGACGTAGCCCTCCTTCAAAACTTTGACGATCCAAGGCTCCACTCCTCCTATCAGCCACTTTTATCAAAATTCCAGAAGTCTGGTTTCTATAGGTGCAAGAAGGACTTCCTTCTCACTTTCTAGGCACTGTCTTGACAGAGCTCTTCTTGACTGACTTGGCCATGAATCTGACATTAGCACATGTCCTGAACTATGTTCTAGGTCTACCCGCCACAAAAGGGCTCCTGCAGGAGGGGTGAGGTCGTCCTCGCTTGAAAAGCAGATGAATCTTTGGGATGCTAAGGTGACTGGGTCAAAAAATCTTGTGTGGATTTTTCTGTAGATCCAATGCAATTCCCTTCAGTGTCCTGAGGGAAGAGGTGATGCTGGTCCAAAGGCGAGAACAACAGGGCCAACTTCCGAGTTTGGGTGACTCCCTTAGAAGTGAAGGAGCTCTCTCTTCTTCAGAACACCCAGGGTACAGAGAGTGAAAAGCTCTAGGGAGCTATCTCTAATTGATTTGTCGGCACAGGACAAAACCCCAAACCAGTCCAAGGCGATATCTTACGCTAGGTCCTGGTAGTCCTCTATTTTCTTAGCCAGAGCGTCCACCATCCAGTCGAGAAAACTAAGGACTTTGAAAACCTTCAAAATATTAGATGGTCTAGTTCCCCAGAAGAAAACATTACCTTTGCCGACAAGAATGCAGAATGGCAAGAAAAGCCGATGAGACCAACGAAGTCACCTTGGGATTAGGCAGCGACTCCCAAAGAAGAGCTTCACCGGTCACATAAGGTAAGTGCCTCCTGCGTATTAAGCGAGAGGGAGGAAAGGCAAAAGACGCTTTGCCTTGCTCCCTTTTGGCTGAAAGCCAGTCCCCCATCTCCTTGAAGGACTTCCTAGATGACGAAGACAGTGCCATCTTGGGGAGCCTTGCCCTTTCATCCGGTTGATTCCTGATAAAAAAAAGTCGAAGCAGGAGAGACCAGGGCAGCTGGGGCAAAAAAGGTGGGAAAATTTGCCAAGATACCACAACAAAGCCGCATAGACCGAAGGAGGTGCAGGTTCTTGGATGACCTCTTCCTCTCTTAAGGAGACCAGGGACAGGATGGCATCCTGCGAGGTCTTGGGAGCGGATGTTAATGGGCAGTGGCAGGGACAGAAAGGTCCACAAAGTAACTACAAGAAGGCTGGGGACTGGTACTAAACTTCTTATACCACTTAATGGGAAAAGGATCTGAACAGCGACCAAAGTCCTCAGAAGGGCGCTTAAGTGGTCGGGAAGAGTCTAAGTGCCGTTTATGGCACCTCCTGTCCACACCATAGTTGTCGGAAGAGCTTGAAGATAATTGATACACCTCCAAAGACACACCTTTACAATGGCTGTCTGCCGACACCTGGGATTGTGCAACAGGAGCGGCTGAGGGGACAACTAACCACGGGCAAACCCCAATGGCCTCCCTTGGACTTCCGGTATGTATTCTCCCAGGTACAGGGGAGCAGGAAAGTGACCTTGGTCTAGGAGAACCGTCAGGACAGATATCCACCTCCTACCCTTGCACTGCACTCTCACTCATCACTTCTTCTGCAAACACTTTATCCATTATAATCGTCAGTGATTCTCCTAACTCTGCCAATGTCCTTACTACCAAGTTTTTTTCTTATCAAACCTGGATCTGCGACTGGCAATGGCATCAGGGTTGGAAGCAAGGAAGCCAGGCACGGGAGTAGGAGGCTGAATAGTAGGATGGCAAGGAATAGGAGAAACAGTTGGAATAGGAGTACTAGGGAGAGCAACAGGACTAACCTGTGAACTAGGTTTGGGTGTAGATTCTACACTGAAGGAACGCTTCTTGGCTCTAGAAGCCGCTTTACTCTCTCTAATTTGTAGAAGTGAGACTTCAAAATCTTCCATTGTTTAATATCCCATGAGGAACACTCCCTACAAGTTTTCTCCATGCTACACTCTTGTCCCCTACATTTGCTACAGATCAAATGAGGATCATAACAAAACTTTGTTAGACTAGTCTTACACCCTTCGCTGCAATAGAGAATACTTGAATTGCTAGAATCAGACATAATTCAGCAAAAAACTAGGGAACTACAAAAAACTAGGAACTATCACAAAAAATGCTAATACTGTAAACTATCCAAAGCTTGCTCGCTACCAAAACAAAGTAATTTTACTTCACCAAAATCTGCAAAGACAACTGAATAAACCATCAAAAAAGGTGCTGCATATGGCGCCGATGGGTGCAACAGAGCCAGCAGAAACAAACTGGCTTACCTGCCCGGGTGTTTCCCATGTTCCCCGATAGTGGACGGGGCCTGTAACCTACACAAAACAGAAGCGCTATCGTGAATTTTAAAAAAGTTGCTGCGTGAATTAGAAATGTTAGCTATGTAATTACTTGGTAAGTTGCTTATATGAAACTTGAAGGATTTATTGCTTTACAATTACCTCTCCTAGAATCACAGAGGGTTAGGCGCATCGTTAATACAAACTAACTCATGCGAAGTGGCTAAGTGAGTCAGGCAGCCCTACTGGGGGAGCATATTCCTTTTCTTTAGACACTGCAGTTACTTTATGCTTAATCAGCAGAATACCGGACAGGAGAGGAAGTCCTTGTAGGGAAATGGTTTACTAACATGCAATATAAGTTAGTATATTTCTAAAATTTCCATACAACAGCATAAACTACTGCTTAGGAAAAGCTCAGTAGTCACTCAGGTAGAAAACTGACTGAAGTCAACCAAGTTATTCAACCAAGTTCTGAGTTACAAATAACTTTAACAATAATTACTAACTTTGTAACCTCAACACGATCTACGCAAGGAATTTGGCAAAAAAAGGTGTTTGGATCTTTTCTTCCTCCTAGGAGTGGCTTTTATATAGAGGGAAGGCTCTGTGTGGAGTGACATAGCACATCACTAACTTAGCATAAAGTCAGCCTTGAACTAGCAACAGGCAAAGCATGTCCTCAGCTGGAGTTAGTGACATAGCAGGAAATTCCCTTCACTGAGTAAAAATTTCAGTTACCAGGCCACAAGTAACGTTCTTTAAGGTCCACAATAATATACTGTATCTGATGGTAACAGTTGTAGAACTTTATAAAACTATATAAAAGCTTTCCAACCCTTCCCTGGTTCATCTTCAGTTAAAACTTTATAACACTATATAAAAGCTTTTGAACCCTTCCCTGGGTTCATCTTCAGTTAAAACTTTATATAAAACTATATAAAAGCTTTCGAATCCTTCCCTGGATTCATCTTCAGTTCAAACATTTGAAGTGAAGATGAACTCAGGGAAGGGTTCAAAAGCTTTTATATAGTTTTATAAAATTTTACAACTGTTACCATCAGATATATTATTGTGGACCTTAAAGAACATTCCCTTCACTATTAATTACCCTTCCTCCAATTAACTACTATTACATTTACCTAGTGGGCCATGAGCATATGTTGGTACTAAGTGGTCTGTAAGGTAATCTACTGTGAACTAATTAACACAAACTCCAAACTGGATTTCGAAATTTGAGGGATCAATTCTACTGATGGGGAGCACCTCTTCAGTGGGACCTCACCACCATTATCCTTTTTTTAATGCTTCATATAAACTGTTTCAAGAAGTGTTATTAAAAACTGTTACTCTAAAAGTTTATCATTGTTTAAAGCATTCCTAAAAGTGCAATATTCTTCTAAGTTCCAAAAGGCACACTGGTGTGCTAACTGACTCTGGTATGCAATTCCAAACCCTCAGAACATGGAATGGCTGAATGATAACTATCACAGTAAATAACCCATGCTGAATATTCTCAAAAACCTTCAAAACCTACACAAGAGTCTGTCAATACACATGAACAATAATTACACTGAAGCATTGGGAAACCTGTAATACATCAATACACACTTTCTACAATTATGATCTATCTGCTTGCATAAAAAATGTATCAGGCACATACATCACAGATAGTTGGATGCCATGCTTGTGTAACACAAACATGCTCATTATTATAATTTCAGATCTTCATTATACTCCTAAAAAGAAACTAAGATTGTTTAATGCCATAAAATACATTATTAGAAAACATCACAGAATTGATTAAGAAAAATAAAGAAGAGCCTTTGTAAAGCAATGGTAATATTTGCTATGGATGGAAAATAAAATGAAAATTCACTTCAGATAATTAAATAATGTTCTTAGGATCCAAAGCAACTTACCTCTCAGGTTTTTTATGAAATCTTCAAGCTTCATTCTCTTCTCTTGTTTCATTGAAGCTGTATGTAAGTCAGTGTTCAACATGATTATGGCAAATGCCATTACGAATATGGTTTCAGGATCTCTTAACTTAGCAACAATATCTCTATTACACTGGCAATACCGCTGCGCAAACACCTGAACAAGACGTTCAATTTTTTGTGCCTCGCCTGGCATACGGAAGTGCGTCTGGAACTTTCTAAGGGCAACATCTACTTGCATTCCAGACAAATCAATTTCTTGTGCAAAACACCTGTTAATATTGGATAAAACAAAACATATTACTTTTCATTAACTATAAAATGGATATATTTAAAAATTAAATGTCCTATACTGAGTGCTACAGCATAAATTAAATGACCAAATTACTCACAATTGAAAATCATGAAATCATTCACCTGTCATCACAATACAAGTTTGAAACAAACAACAAAAAACAATAAAAATGTGATACTCACTCGAGCACAGCCATATTGAAGTTGTTTTGGAGATTGCCCAGATATTCCCCAATCATCTGTTTACTGAGACCTTTCCGAGTTAGAAGGAACTTTGCTACTGCTTGTGAAGAATTCTCTAAGAAACCTCGACCTATTAAATAGGTAATACCTTTCTCTGGCTTCTTATTGAATAAGTTTAAGCCCACTCTATATTGCCGCTTTCTAACTACTTCTGGTACCTGTAAAGAACAAGAACTGTTTTAAGACCTGAATATTTCTAATTTTCAACTTTTTACAATTTTTTGTAAATATAAATACAAGACATTTGAACATACACTTCCCTAAAATTTGTTACACTTGGATAAATCCCCAAGTGACTCTTTTTGTATAAGTACAGGAAATCAGCCACAACACAGAGGGTAAGAATTCAAGGTTGAAACAAAAACAAAGACAGATTCACCCAAAACATAATAGCATACGTATCAAAAAGAGGTCTACCTTACCTATCATACATGAAGACATTATACACAATCTGTCAATTACAAAACTGACATTCTATTTAAAGACTATTTTTTATCTGCAAATCTACATTATTAATAAAGCAAAAGGATCATCACTGTCTTGTACTTCATAAAAATTAGCCCTTCTCCATGATTTCTATAGCATGCCTCAAAGTGGATAAGAGCCTTTATGAGTAAGTAAACAGCACTATTAACTTCAAATGATAATAAAATACATGAGACGCAAGATGTTAACTTTTCCATGAGTTTTCTGTATAAACAGTCCAAAGTTCATGGACCATTTACAGATCTAGTTGTCTTATTATGTCATACTTCATTAATGAAAGAAGTTTTATTTTCACTAAAAAGACATACATTTTTTTTTCAAAAGCAGTCAGCATTCTCATATACATTCCACTGAATGCAAAAGAAAACTTCCTTATCAGTCAGGCATAGTCTTTCTTGTGTTGTCAGAATCACTGCAAGACATATGAGGTTGGGAGGACATACTGTGCAAGCTGAAGGGTTTGTACTTGGGAAAATGAATTTTGTTTAAAAAATTTCCATTTTATTTTAACACATATCCCACCAGTTTACCCGCTGCCTCAGCAGCTGTTTAGGAAAAAATGCATCTTGCCATGTGGCAAAATTTTAAGCAAGGCAGGTGGTCTCCAGAGTGAATGCAATCAGGGAATAGAAGTACTTTAGACTGCAAGAGGTCATGATGATGGACCTAATCCTTGTTTGCAAGTTGATAATTTTTTTTTTTACAGGGCTAAATAAAATAATTTTAGGTTAAACCTGCCCCTTTCATACGAAATAGGTGGTAGTAACTCCCCAAAAATTGTGTTTATAAAGAGAGGAAAATATGCTTTGAGGATAAGCATGGTGAATGAGGAGGGATATTGCCTTCTTTAGGAGCAGTTACAACTTACAATTAATCAAGTAAACATCCAAGGACTACATGTCAGACCCATCAAATATAACATATAGCATGTATTTGGTGATTTCCACATGGTCTACTATTCCTCAGTCTCCATATTTCTTGCAAAAGCTGCAGATGTAGAATCAACTCAAACCTCTTGATCCCTAATACCTGTACCTTACAAGTGTCCCTAAAGGTGTCATACATTAGTTCATTACTGGAAGGAAGCTACATTCTACTTAAATTCAGTTTAAGAAGAACTGACTGAAAGGAATAAATGCGACTCTTCCCTATGATACAGTTTGGTCTTTCTGACACATGTCCTTACTGCCTTAAAAAGGCACAGAGCAATTCTTCTCATTCTATGCCTTACATGGTAAAACATGAACATCTGAAAGGTCTATGCCTTCCTAGTTAGGTTTGTGTGTGTGATATCTTACATGAAACTGCATGAAGGTCACTTACTCAATTTGCTGGGGTTTTCAAATGAAGATTTATCTAGGGGTTCAAATGTTGGACTAAAAAAGTGTGATATCTTACATGAAACTGCATGAAGTTCACTTACTCAATTTGCTGGGATTTTCAAATGAAGATTTATCTAAGGGTTCAAATGTTGGACTACAAAAGTGTGATATCTTACACGAAACTGCATGAATTTCACTTAATCAATTTGCTGGGATTTTCAAATGAGGATTTATCTAGGGGTTCAAATGTTGGACTACAAAAGTGTGGTATCTTACACGAAACTGCATGAAGTTCACTTACCCAATTTGCTGGGATTTTCAAATGAAGATTTATCTAGGGGTTCAAATGTTGGACTACAAAAGTAGACCACCACAGAAACATTCAGCTCAGAGGCTTAAAGTTTTCTAGGGAGCACTTCCCTTTTCAAAACTGCCACATACGCATCAGTTCAACTGAACAGGTCAAATTAACTCCAACTCCCCTACTCTTGCATACCTAGAATGCAATCTCTAACCTTGAATGATTAATACAGAGGAGATTCGCACATATCCACATTGCGTTGGGGGAGGTTGTGCTTAACCTTGTGATCAAAAAGAAGGATTGCATAAGCCTAATACCGCTCATACGTATCTATATCTCTCAAAATCAAGTACATTTAGCTAGAGCTAGAAAAAACCCATCCATAACGCTGTGCTGGTGTTTTGAGAACCTTAAAGAGTTCACAATTTCTTTACACTTTTTAGATACACTTGTTACTACAAAGCCTTGAATTCAAAGTAAAAATCTAATGAAGAAACCTTAATTTCCATTGAGGAGCTTTGAACTTTCACACACTGGGTTGGGGTGACATTAAATCAAAGCACTTGGCCAAAAAGGATGTAATTTACTATAGATAGAATATACCCATACTCACCATTGCAACATAGTATTTTAGTGTATTATGCTTTTTATGCTGACATACATAAATCTGTGACACCTGACCCGCCTATCTCAAGATTCAGCAAACTCTCCTCCGTACAGAGAGCCCTCTGAAAAGTGGGGCTTATTTATGCTTTGTGAAGTTACATGAGACCAACCATACAGAGGATTATAGGGTACCACTAGATTCCCACTACCTCTGACCAAGTTCCTGCCTATACCCAAGGAACAAGCCATCTATGTGACATACTTCTCCTGCAGGGGGTCAACTGCATGGGCAATCTTGCCGCCTAGGATGCATGGACAGGATAAGCATATATCTGTATTTTTACATAAATTGCCACAAATTCAATAAATCTCTATGTCAGAAATTGACAACTTAGGTTTTCTTAGAGACCAGTCAGGAACCTGAAGGAAGGTAACATCTCACTACAGTTCACCCCAACCTGTGCACCTCAGACAGTTTATTTCATAAGCATCTCATTGGATTGATAAAAACATGCCTCCTCAAGGTCCCAATCAAGAAGCAGCTTTTCTTGCTAGAGCTAATAACACAACACAAAGCTTGAAAATATTATCAACTAGCATTCTTATTCTTATATCTAGGATAAAAAGCTTAAAAACAATATGACACCTTTGAAACTACCATATGGATGGGTAACAAAGCTCACTCTTCCCTAGACCAGGACGACAACCTCTCAATAAGAGAAAGCTGAGAGTAAACATGAACACGAGTAAGATTATGATGGAAACCAAGAAGATGGAGCAAAGAATGCACGCAGTTGATCCCTTCAAGTATTTAGAAGTAAAATTACAGAATGGTAAAATGAGGAAAGAAGGAAGTTGCAGAATACGTGAAGCAAACAAGTTAGCAGTTTATGGGCAAAAGATTGGGAAAAACTTGAATTTTATATGAAAACCAAGGGAAGCAAGAGTATATGACAGGACTGATGAGCCTACACTTCTATGGAAGTTAAGGCTGTTGGAATGAAGTAACTGTTGTGCATATATGGCATGGGAAAAATGAAAAAATGAATATGAAGATAAGTAAATGCATAAGTGAAAATATGGATCAATGATATGGTTTAGTCAAGTGAAAAGTATGGGAACAGTAAGTAGTGAAAAATGTAAATAATCCAGAAGTTTAGTTTAGGAGGAGAGTGGGAGATGAAGACTTAGATCATGTTGGATAGATGGTCCAAAAGAGGTGTCAGAAAGGAAGGGCCTGAACATACAGGAAGCACAAGAGTGCTTGGAAGTTAGAGGTGAATGGTCCAATGTGTGTAGGGAAGGTTGATGCCCCACTGATGAGTCTTCAAAAGCAAGTCTAGCTGGGTTGGGAGATTATAAAAAGGTGGTTGTACTAGTGATTTAAAATGTAAATGTATAGGTAAAGTATATGATAGAAATAAATGACTTTACTCAAAGGTGTGGAGTTCCTTGGGTAAAAGAGAATGAAGACAGTTTTGTGGCAATGTGTCTAGAGGCAGCTCAATGGTTGGAAATGCCCGCACATGGCTTCCAACAAAAATAACTCATAAGTATACTTGGTAAAGATAAAATACAACAGAGTACATGCAATGAATTTCCAATTTCCAAACTCCTTCATATTTACAGCTTAATTTTCAAATGGAAAACTTTAAATTTCAAAATGCAATAATTAAGACCTCTGTGCACAATGGATTTAATATGTACAAATAATAACATCTAAACTATAGAAGTTACAGATGAAATTGCTTGAATCCTACAAAAGTAAAAATTATATAGTCATAATGTTCTCTTAGAAATAAATGCAATATAAATACAAAATAGAAGAAATCAGCTTAATAATTTTGAAAACATTGTCCATCCTGCTGATGGAAAACACCAAATAAACACACAATCATATTGCAAAAACATACCGAATATTCTACCTGTCTGAAATGAGGAAGGGCAAACTACTGACAAGTGGGACTGCCAGCAAGTCATGCAATCAGTGGTTGTCATACCTGTGTGAGATATACCACTAGCATTGGTAGTAACAGATTCCACATGCACATCCAGTCTATTTTACAAAAGAAACAGCAGAGTAAACAGCTGAGCTTAAAGAGTGTAAAATAATTGACCCAATCTCATTAGGTACTATAGTCAAAACCTGAAATCCCAGGGGAAGACTTGCAATAACAGATTGTTCTACTACAATTAAAACAATCAAAACTAGGGTACATATATGTTAAGATTTCAGTTCTTCTGAAGCACCTAGTTTAAGGAAGTTTTCTCCACAGAGGTTCACCCAAAGTTCAATGGTTAAAGTATGAATGCAGAAGTGAATGTTTTTTTTAATCCAGCTCTCTGGTTTGAAGTTCACCTACCATTAAATAGTTAAAGTATGACAAAAGAATTAATAAGAAGAGAACAATATGGGTTTCAACAAGGGGTTGAGCATGGACAAAGTATTTATCAAAAGTTAATTGAATCTGATGTTTAAAAGAAAAGGAAAAAGTGTATATGGCATATATGGATACACAAAACCTATGATAGAACAGAGATTTGCAATGTGGAAGCTGTTGAGGATACATGGTGTGAAGACATTAAATTGTTGAGACTGACCTAAAAGTTTTTACAAAGTTAACCCTTTAACGCCGACTGGATGTATTTTACGTTGACAAAAGTTGTCTGTCGGGTGCCAAGTGGACATAAAATACGTCGACTACAAAAAGTTTTTTTAAATATTCGCAGAAAAATACTTATAGGCCTCGTTTGCGAAAAACTTTAAATCACGCGCCTTGAGGGATGCTGGGAGTTCACGGATCACACTGTTGTTTTGTTTACAAGTGTGACCCAGCTGCCCATGCGCGAATTTCTTTTTTATCCCAAAAGAAAGCATCAGCTAACTCTGCTGAAAATCTCAGAAATTCTTTAGTCACTTTGTTGTAATTTTTGCACCATTTTCTATTAGCCATTACATAAAGTTTTATATATGAAAATGTGTGCTATTTCATATAGAATACAACAAAAAATATTTCATGGTTGTAGCTTTTATCAGTTTTGAAATATTTTCATATAAATCATGTAAGTGCCAAAATTTCAACCTTCGGTCAACTTTGACTCGACCGAAATGGTAAAAAAATGCAATTTTAAGCTAAAACTCTTCCATTCTAGTACTATTCAATCATTTACCTTCATTTTGCAACAAACGAGAAGTCTCTACCACAATATTTCGATTTATGGTGAATTTTTGAAAAACTTTTTCCCTTACGTCCACGCACGCTAACTCTACTGAAAATCTCAGAATTTCTTTAGTCACTTTGTCGTAATTTTTGCATCATTTTATATTAGCCATTCCATAAAGTTTTATATATGAAAATGTGTGCAATTTCATGTAGAATACAACAAAAAATAACTCATGGTTGTAGCTTTTATCAGTTTTGAAATATTTTCATATAAATCACAATAAGTGCCGAAATTTCAACCTTCGGTCAACTTTGACTCAACCGAAATGTTTGAAAAATGCAATTGTAAGCTAAAACTCTTACATTCTAGTAATATTCAATCATTTACCTTCATTTTGCAACAAACAGGAAGTCTCTAGCACAATATTTCAATTTATAGTGAATTTTTGAAAAAAACTTTTTTTTATGTCCGCTTTTTACAAATTCATGCATCATTTTGTGACAATATTTTCTCTGTGCTGCTTTGATCGTTTTACAATTTGTTATATACCAAAATCATCGCAATTTAGTGTACAATACAACAAAAAAAAATAGCTCATTAGCTTTAACCGTTTTGCTCACAGTGCGATTTGCATACAATTATGAAATTTTTTTTTGTGCTGTCATATATTCCAATATTTATATATGATAATGATATTTTTTTTCATTTCTGATGGTTGCATACTAAACTTCAGGCAATGAGAAAAAAAGGAGCCAAAAATGAACTCTTAATCTTAAAAACTAAGCGTGCTGTGATTTTTTAAAAAAAACTTTCTTTCCGCTTTGGCACTAACTCCCAAACCCCGCCGGCATACGGCAGACACTTTTGTAAATAGAGGCTCGGCGTTTAAGGGTTAAAAACACGTTAGAATATGTAGAATGAAGAAACTTTGGTCTTCATGTAAGAGTAGGGCTGAAACAAGGGTGTCCATGGCTGTTTAAAATCTTTCAAAATGGAGTGAAACAAGAAGTTAGAGAAAGCACAACAGATGTGATAATCTGTGGGATGGCAAAACAGGCTAGGAATGTAATGTGGAACAGGTGGTGTTTGCAAATGATGCAGAACACTTTTAATAGTCTTAGCAGTTTCTCTTTACCCTTCCCAATCAGTATGTATCTTTTGAAAACTTCAGTCAGTCCACAATTCATCTACAATCAAAATTCTTACCCCAATTTTGATATTAAACAACCATGAAGACACAATACATACTTGTTTTAACCCAAATTCAAACACATTTCTTGCCATCATAAAAACTTTTATCTCTCAAAGAATTAGTCCATTACTTATCAATCCTTCTGTTGACTGTCTACTTTTACAAACAAAATCCTATCATGCAAAATCCTTGGTATACTTGGTAACATTATGCCTCCTCTGTAATTCTAACAGTCTCCTCTATCACCTTTACCCTTATACACAGGAACAATTATTCTTCTCATCCATTCCTGCTGAACCTTTCACTCACCCAAAAATACCTTACACACCCCAATCTCCCTCTCAATCACACTTTCACCACCAAACTGCAGCATCTCACTTGTAATCCCATCAAATCCCGGTGTTCTTCCACTGGAAAATCTCTTGATTGCTTTCCTTACATCATCAATGGTCACTTCCATACACATTCTCAAACTTACCTAACCACTTCTATTTTGCATCATTCAGCTCTGTCACTCTTCTATCTTCGCACTGAATGAATCCTCAAAATACTTACTCCATCAATCCAGATTCACATCCTCTTTACGAAGTATCATTCCATTTGCATCTTTTTTTCTGAGATCCATTTGCTCATTAACCTACCCCTCTGCATTTACTTTTTTGTGGAACAACTTATTCTCCCTAAGACATAGATGACGTTCCCCTCCCCCTCTTTCTACTGCATGCCATCTTTTCTCTCTCACTTTCTTCTTGATCACCTTATCTAATTTCCTGCATCCCTCCACAAGATCTTGTCTTAAAATTTGCATATACTGTGCATCTAACACAACTTCACTCTTTTTCTTTCCTTGAAATTTCTATTTCCTGATACCACCATTCAATGCCTTCATGTCCTCTTCACACCGTCCTGAACAAACTAATGCTCCATTGTGTCGGTGTACTTGTGCATGTTCACTAATCAAAAAACATGTAATTTTTAGGCACAGTATACAGTATGCCAGAGAAGCAAGATAATGAATTGACAAAGTACTGTTACATGCATTAATACACATTATAATAATCTACACAAACAAAACTAATGAAAACCACGAGCATCACTTACACGACAGTTCTTAGAGGCTTTCATAATTTAGTACAAGAATTGTTAACAATAAAATTTTGTTATCAATTACACCTGTTGTCACCCAATTTATCATTACATACACTGCAAAAAAATGCCAACAAATCTACTCTACCTTGGGTAAATGAGGAGTGTGATTGAAATGAGCATTGGCGTAGCGTGCTGAGTGTGGAATCTGTGAGGGTATAGTTTGGGAGTAAGTCATTCCCTCAGAGGAATGGGACTGAAGTGAATCTTCTGAATTTTCACTGATGTTGCTCAGCCTCTTATCATCATAAATCACTTCGCTTGTGCTCATCTGCTGGTGAAATTGTGAAGCTGGCTTAATTGGACTGAAAAACTTAAATCCTTTTAATTTATACTCCAAATGAAGCCTTTAGCGTGAGGCTACCAATTACAATATGGAAGACATATCAATTTTGACAATTTCACGATGGTGGGTACCATAAACAGGAGGGAATAACTCATTATCCAATACACGTATTACGAGATGAAAGAAAGTGTAGGATGAAAGAAAAAATGTAAATATTTACATCTAAAAAATCAAATTGAAAAAACTTGAAATTATTCAAGAATTAAGAAGGAACATCATAAGACTGGATTATCTCTTTTTACAAAATTTTGTTTGTATAGCAAAATAATTTGGAATATTCTAATCATTACTTCTCATCCACAAAAACCAAGTTCACATGCTACTGTAATTCCAAATCCATGTACTTTTCTTCAGCCCATATCTATTCTGGGCTTTCCCACTGAAGGCTGACATAAGCAATAAGCTGTTTAAGTTTATAAATGAAATTCAGATTTTATATGAATTATAAGTGTAAGCTTTCAATGGACATCAATAATCAAACAAAGATTTTTCATACAGTTTATCACCATTATCAGTCCAAATTCCAAGACAACATATGTATACCATTCCTCATTTTCAAGATCTTCAAGTTATGTTATCAATATTAAACAATTTGTTCTGTATTTATAGTTTATGGTGAGCTCCACTGTGACCATTCTTAAGTAAGAAACTGGAAGTCTAGTCCAAAAGTACTTAACTTTAAGAGGGTTATATTTCAACTGATTGTAACTAACCCCAATTGTTTATACCAGTAGTACAGCTTTTGTTCCAATTATGCTCCAATACCCTTTATTTCCTGTGAAATATGGAATGAAACCTATACATTCAACGAAAGGTATAAAAATGCTTAAAATGTATTCTACTTACCACAACTTGTATCATTAGCATGCTGGCCCCACCCACCTTTGCTTTAGGATGCTATTCTTCATCATCCAGAAGGCAGTTGGTGATGAAGGCTGGGCAAGAGGAATAAGTGTGAAGCAAGAAATCACTGCCTCCCAGCTCTCTTTCAAAAGCTAAAAAAATGTATACTGCCAATGACCAAAGCACAGTAGTGTTGCTCACAGAAGTCTTAGGATCAACATCCTTTTTATACTAGTAATATCTTTGAACCAAGCAATGATGCTCTGAAACAACTGGGAGTTTCTGCTTCTTTTTCTGTCAACACCATTGTTCTGCTGAACATTCTACTCAATTACCATCAACACATTGGTCAGTGGCTAACTATGGTTCTACCACAACATGGCAACACCTACTCTGTTCATCTCCTCAAACCCAACCTCATGCAACAACCTGGTGATGCCCCTATGGATGCATGTGAAATTGTGGATGCATTCAGGCTGTATGGTTCTCCATATGGCATTCAACAAGACACCTGGACTGAGCTATGTGTAGCTCATTCCAAGTGTTTATGATGCAGTTAACTGCATCCTTAATGTTTTTCAACAATACCTTCAGAGTCTTATCAAGGCTAGTATCAAGGAACAGGACCATCTTCACCCATCAATGTAGGTAATGAAAATGAAAGACCTTGAAGGTAGAACTAAAGCCTAGATCAAAAAGCTGGATGAGATAAATGGTTAGGAAGCAACAACAACACTTCAGTGTTCACATGCCACTTCATCATGGCTTTGGTGACTGGGAACATTATCTATGACGATAAGGAAACAATTGCAGACTTTGCACCTTCAAGCATACTGCTCAAAGGCCAGCAAATATGACAACCATCCAGCAATGGTTAACTTCTCTCGCCACCCAAGCCTTGAGCCGAATTCCAGATTACCAAAGCTTCACCAACTTCAGAAACAAGTGGTAGTTTTGACTACATGAATATATCAGATATATACATATACTGTACATAAGAGCAATGAAAGCTGATCATTGCATGTATACATAAGCACAATACCCAGATTCCTATAAAATGCCTTTAGTATGTGCTTATGGGAAGATGCATATAATGAACATAACCTTATTTGTCAATCAACAAATAATGGATAGGTAGCAATCAAACAGAAAACCGAACTTTACCAAGAAGACAATGAAAGAGAACCTAGTTATCTATCATCGCCTGTAAGTACTGGTCAGCATAGTGGGAAAAACACCACACTCTACAATGTAATGTTAACTGAGGCATCACTGCAAGAGCTCCTTACCATAGGATAAACCTCAGTATTTAAAACAACCCCAAAACAAGTAGCAACCCTTGAAATGAAGAACAGCACTGCAGCAGGATCAAATACCTTGTGCAAAGCCAAGATTCCATTTGTACCTTTTGTAGAGAAAGAAACCAAAATTGAGGGACTTGACAAGGGGTTTAATGAAAAGTGTCTTGCACAGGATGAGAGATATCCATTCAGCCACTATAAAAAATGTATCTGACTAGAACTCAAATGGTTACATCCTGAAAGAAGAAGTCATGCCTATAGTTTGTCCAGCAGAGAGGGGGAACAGGATTTGGAAAGGTTAGATTAGGAGAGATAACAAGAAGATATGTATAAGGGGAGCAAAGAGGAGAGGAAAAGGGCTAAAGGAGAGGAAAAGGGAGAAAACAATAAAACGAGTCCTACTACCATTGCCAGAATGAGAATTTTGAGAAGAATGACTGATCTCTGGGGCAAGGGGAATGCAGTAAAAATCATGTTTGTCAGGGCTTGGATCTGATCCCACCTACAAAAGACCTCTGTAACAAAATCAAGCAAACCAGGACGATGCACTGTGACAGAACAGAAAGCAGACTGATGAGTTACGGAAAGAGCATGTTACTGAATTCATTCTGGAAAGCTACTGATTCTGGTGCAATTTAGCATGCACAATGCATGAAAATCTTCAGCAACGTTTCCACCTATACAGAGACCATAATCCGCCTAAAGTATGGGAAAACTTCATGAGAAAACATAAAACTCAAATGATCAGTGGCAACATGTAATTACTGGGTTTCTCAAGTAATAATGCACAGTTATTTAATTAAGAAAAATGGTAAGAGGAAACTATTGGGATTACTTACTTAGTCACCGGAGATCTACTATGGATGTGACCATCATTATGTAAAGAAGAATGAGAGATTATGGGAAAGCAATTGGCATGCAGCAGAAAAAAAGCGAGAATATTTAAAATGAAGTTTACTGAAATGAGGGGATAACCTTTTGGAAGCAAGAAAGAAAATGACATAAAACCTAATAAGAGCACTAGTACAAGAAATGAGTAAGTGAATGAGGATGACTGAACATACAGGATGTGACTAAAATAAAAGATAAGAGAGTGAGGGGATCTCATACAGCCTACAGTATCAAAATCCTACATGTCACCAGACAAATATACAATAGCCTACTTCAAAACAAAGCTTGAGGCTATACATGGCAATGGTTTACCTTTTACATGAACACATTATAATATAAAGTCATAAAATTCCCTTATGTATTTGCATTAAAGAATAGTTACCACCATTTGTCCAGATATTGTCAATGGGAGGCCTTTAGTCAGACCTTGAGAACTAGCACTCAAAAATATGATGAGTATGTGTTTAAATCTAAAAAACTTTGTAAGGTACTGCAGTTTTCCTTACTTGATTTTTGCGTTTCCATATTGGTGAAGTGGGATGATAGTCAGAATTATCAACCTGATCATGAGTTGACAATGGAGTAGCACGATCAGAGTTGGACTGTGAAAGGGAAGAGTCGGAACCTGATGACTGCACACTGGACATTGACCCATTATCTGCTGACCTATAAATGCAAACATTATTTTAAACTAATGTATATTGTAAAAATAAATCACTGCCTTATTAAGAACTTTCTCCTACATATATCTGCAACCAGTCAAAATGGAAAGGTAATGGATCTCACATAAGACAGTGGTTTAGATGTATGAAATATGAAATCTGCTTGTTCACAATAACCGTTCAATCATAAAATGCCTTACTTCTGTACAGTGCAATCCAAATCAAATCAACTTGTACCATTCAAGATGGAGAGGCTCCAACCGTGCATGCCCAGACCCACATTTGATAATACATTTATTCTTCATTTGTCAGTGCAACTTAGCCAAGTAGACACCAACTCTATGTGTTTTTTCATTATCACAGCATCATTTATTAAGTCATCTCATTAACTGTGCTGATTTCCTTATTTTTTCTTTTTTTATGGTTACGCTGGCACCCACAGCTCATTCAATGGTTAATATAAGTTTAAAGAAAACCAACAAAATCAATTTCTTATACAGAAGCATTTTCAAAGCATGCTACTGGTGAAAAATATGTGCCATTTCAGACACTTTCATGTGTATATAAATCTGTAACATGGAATGCTTGGGTGAAGAAATAAATACTATAAATAAATCTTTTTCAGAACTAGAAAACTGTAGTGTACTTAGTTCATCTGTAAGAGTTTATAAAAAGGAAATTACAACTGTAACAATGACAATTACTGTATTCTAATCAATAAAATAAAACCTTGATTAGTTCTGTCTTATATAATCAAGAAAATAAATACATATTAAGGTACAAGTAATTAAAATATTTGGGGAGTTTAAAGAGATCCAAACAAGGCCAAAGAAGTGTATGAGTATCCAAAGATTTCTTATTATGTCCAGACCAGCATTTACAGCATACCACGCAATAACCAACATAAATCCTAAACAGGAGAGATTAATAACCTTACATAAAAAAAAAATATGGAATCAGGCTGCCCAGAACATCAAACATTATTCTTCTTACCCCTGCTGGTAAAGGCTTCGGCAATAAGCAGAAGTTGAACAGCATTCATGCTTGGAAACATTTTAGTCTTCTAGTTGCGGGATGAAGTCCATGAATATCTCTATCTCAAGCTATTTATCAGTCATTATTTAGAAAAGTAGTACCTATCAAACCCAATTCTTTGCTGGCAGCCAGGCAGATTACAAATGTTGAATGTCCTAACTAGGAGCAACAGAAACAACGTACAGGCTCACACCTTGAAACCACACAAAAGCAAGTAGAAAGAAATACCAGCAGACTTGAAATAACAAAAGTGGGCAAGAGAAGAGTCATTACATCTACCATGATGGGTATCTCACCCCTCAAACAACGTGATCACCATTTTTACGAATACTTGGCCTGTCGGGCTCTTAAATACTGAAGTAATAGGCTCTACCAAGTCAATGGTTTGTATATCGTAAGAATAAAATAATACAGTGTATATAAAACAGCAGTGTTCAATATACTACAGTACACATCAATGTTCAATATATTACTTTAAAACTAAGACTACAGGTCAAATAACTACAGTAGCTACAAGCCAATACAGTCTTTTGTTTAAGCCACTGCTATAGCTCCTACACCAGTTAGTATGCATTACAAAATACCTAAGCTGGCTGCACACAAACACAACTGTACAACACAACTACCAGCTTGCATATTTACCTTCTAAGAGCTCCTCTCTCACTGTGTCCACCTTCTGATGTAAGTGAGGATGGTGTAGAAGATGGAGGTGTCAGGGATGGAGGGTGGCAATGAACTCTATGATTTGCAGTGGACAATACGGCAGTGCTAAACCAATAAACAAACCATCAATAAATTAATTCTCTAACTAGAAGACATTCAAAGGTTCTTTAAGGGTGGGGGATCTGCAACATAATTATAAGGTACTTTACTACTAATATATCTAGGAAAAGGTAACATGTTTCTCCATTTCATGAACTAATGTATTTAATGTTACAGATGACACATGTACATATAACCAACGATAATTTACAGAAACTCTGAGAAAAAGTTTTGTGTACTGTATTTTAACATTAAAGTGTATATACTGTATTTCCTAATGGGTGAAATCCTGAGCCTGTTTTGCACCCTGTATGTAACCCACTATCTCTGCTACAAATGGGCTTTGAATTTGTGCAAAACAAACCAATGCCTTACTAGAGCCTATCACTCTGACACAAGTCATTCACAGCAGAAGATGGACATGAAAGGAAACACTCACAAAGCAGCAGCATGGGAGGGGGGCTGAGATGAGAAGCCTCAAAGATTTTACTGTGGAGGGTAGTCTGGGAGGACACATTCACCAATTGGGAGTATGTGGCCCCATACAATGCCCAAATTTATCAGATAAATAATGAAAGCTTACATGATGACTTGGCACTTGAAGAACAGCAGATAATAATAATAATAATAATAATAATAATAATAATAATAATAATAATAATAATAATAATAATAATAATAATAATAATACATTTTGAAAAAAATATTAAGGATTTGGCAATTTGGGTCATGTACAATTTTTGATCACTTATAGCTGTAATTAAAACACTTCAGATATCCCACAAATTATGCCAGATGCCGATTTAGCAATACAGTACTCGAATTATATTCTGTGCATATCTATGACGAGGCCAAGTTCTTTTTTGAAAACCCCAAAACCCCACCATCAGGGTCTTGAAATAAAAGTAGCATATAGACAAATAAACTGCACAAGTCTTCTATTAAACTTACCTATCAATGCTGCCACCACTCTCACTGGACTTAATTGATGATGATCTCCTTGGTACTTCTGGAGGAACTTTTTTAGCACCTGGCCGTACACCTCTCTGAGCAACATTTCCTCTTCCCAAGCTTGCACTATCCTGACTTCCCTAAAAGAGAAAATTTAAGAGCTGCATAATAGTTCATTTTATTAAATCCATAACTTGAAAAGTTATTTTGTTTGCCTCAGAATCTTCCCCAACAAACCCTGTGAAGGAAAAAGAGTGTCAGCCTCTGACAAGTACACACATGAAAAGTGTGATGCTACACAAAAATTCTAAAAAACAATTAATTAATTATGCGTACAACTCAAAAAAGTGCTGGAAGGTAGACATATTACTTAAGAGGACAAAGTTAGACGAATAGGAATGGAACTGAATCTAGAGCAACATAGATTTTGGTTAAAATTATCTCTTTAGTCTCAAAACTGAAGTATACAACCAATCATGAGTACAATATCACCATCAGTAATGCTGTTACGGCAGATCTATTGAATGAATATTTTCCATTGTGTACACTAAAGAAGAAATTTCTGAAATTCCTAGTGTCACAATGTAATGGAGAAATGAGTCATAAAACAGAAAAAATAATAAAGATTCAACTGTGAAAGTTGAACCAAACCAAGTAGGAAACCCATTTTGCTCTGCACGCCTATTCTGCTATTAAGACCTTTTGCAAAGAACAGAAGAACACAAGGAAGAAGACAAACCTGTTCCTTTAACTTATTCCCTGATTATCCAGAGTATTCTAGTGATTAACTACCATGTACAGTATTCATCTTACAATCACGAGAATATTCTTTCATGCTCGTAAAATATTCCTACTTATTTCTATCTTCCCATTTGAACTTGTTCCTTGATGTAGTCTCATTTTCTATTTCCTCTCCCCATAGGAAACATTTAGCATGCATTTTGTCAATAGATGGCAGCGTGCACTGTTTCCTTTATGAACTTCCAATGTCAGACGCTGCTCCTGCAAAATTCCTGCAAGTTCATAACTTTCAAAGCATGGAAAAAATACTAAATTTTGAATGTTGCATGAATCTAAATTTTATTTTCTTCTTTTTACTTTCTAGCATCCAAAATAATTCTTTATAATACTGCATGATTTAAAAATGTAGTGAAAATAGTATTATCTATGATTCCAAAGTTAACTTAGGAATGTAAACATCAACAAAAATTATGCATTACATATTTAAAACCAATTTACAAACAATTCACGATATGAACAACCATCCAGAACGTAACTCGTTCATAAATAGGGTGGTGACTGTATCTCACGCTGAAGAAAGTGCTCGCAAAACAAGCGCTTCAGTAGCATCAATTGTTTCTATGAGACCTTTGAGATGTCAACTGATATTTGCTGATTTTTAATTATTGCTGCCAGTAGTCTTACAGCACATGTGCACTGGGAACCTGTTGGAGACTGGCACTATTCTCCCATTGTCTGGGAACATTTTGTGCCAAATGAAATGGCACGCTAAAGGTATAGCTTTGTTTCAATTTTAGATGTTTTTTAAAAATTACATATTTATGATGAGACATATCTACGACACAGCAAAAATAAATATGAACAAAGATGAGAGACTGAAATTCACTGACAATCAAACTGTTTTAACCAAGTTTTATCAGAATACATTTAGGCCTATCTTGACATTTGTTTACCTGCAAAATTCATGTTTTCTGTACTTACAAGACCACTGTCCTCGGAGGAAAAATACTTGAGTTCCTTGGCTGAGGCATATAAACCCAGATCTGTCTGCTGCTGCTGATAGTCGCCAGAGCCATTTCGTGCATGGGTGTGGGATGGGGTTACTGTTGTCGTAGGAGTCAGCGGAGACTGCGCAGACACATGACAATATAATGAGCTGTCACTCATGGAAGCTATGGTGTCATGTAAGTCATAATTATCATCTTGCTGGGGTCGGGTAGTTGCAGCTGTCGTGGTGATGCTGCCAGTCGCAGAAGTTCGTGGGCTGTCTCGCATTGATAGTGAACGTGCTGGTCGCCTTCCTTCACCATAAACTAGATTCATGCAATGGCAGGGTTACAAAAGCATTCTCAGATAATAACACAAATAATTTACTATGCTTTAAAATACAACTGAAACACTTCCTCTGAAAAATTATTTGGAAAGGACTTGAAAAAATCAAAAGAAATATTTTTATTCATGGATTAGAGTTGACATGAAAAATGTAAGTTATACTTTATTCCACAATGACAAAACTAAAAACTTTTCTGTAGGATCTAACCTGCAGCGCTTAAATTCCTCTGTAATTGGTCAAACTCAGATCGTATAATATGCTCAGCATCGTGGCAGTGTTGCCCAGGTTCACTCCATTCAGGGACATCAACAGTAAACCTTCGTGATAGCCTCTTCTCCTGCGCTTTTGCAGTGGCTGTGATGGAGCGGAATTTCTTATACATGGCATAGTGTCTGTATGCTCTCTGTATAGTAATGGCTGCACGTCTGGCTACAGCACCACCATACCTGTGTGAAACAAAGTCACATTTCATATACAGTACTGTATTTCAAGCAGAACAACTGCCCAAGGGATTAAAAACAGGGAAATCAGTTTAATGAAAGTCTGTAACATTAACTAGTTTTGTCTAACTTATATGAGAACCTTCTTCCCTTTTGGCAATTTAAATACAAGGAAGGAAAAATATTGTAAGAACTTTCAAAATGCTATATACTCGTAAGTATTGTGACATCCTGTGACAGAAAGTAATTCCAGAACTATATCTATTTTTAAAATTTTCTTCCAATAACAGTAGGCAAGGCTTCCCAAATATGAATGAAAAAATGGATACATTCCATTCAAAACCATGTATGCATCTTTCTAGCCAATTTTAGTTTCATCTCTACAATGCTGATAAATAATAGTCCATTATACCGAAAGAACACCTACAAAGTGCTATAAAAAAGTAAAGTTTATATAACATAATATATTTTTCATACAAACCTCATAACACTGGACTTTGAAGGAAGTAAGAGTTGTGAGAAGCATACAAAAAAAAAGTAGCTAGAAAATAGATGAAATGGAAACAGCTACATTATTTGTAAGTAACAAATGTTCCATTTAAATAAAGGGCAAAGACTGACAATGGGTATATAAAGCAGCAGAAACAATGGCAATGAAAAGGAAAATGGAGAGATTTTACTAAGGTGTGACCATAACAATGTTAAGATTCATGGCCAGAGTGCAATGGGAAGATGGTACAGTATTATAAATGAACAACTGATGGACAGATGTGGAACCAAGAGGCTGGAAAGAAAAGACAGAGGCCTATAAAATCGTGATGGTGTGGATATGTCATGAGAAGAGATGAGAAGGACTTGGTCCCAAAAGAAGCAGATTTGGAAGTAGCAGTATGAAGACCCAGAAAAACCATGCAGAAAGGGTATAGATGAAGACCCAGACCTGATGGGAGCTCATGCAGAAAGAGCGTGAGACAGACAAGAGCAAAGAGAGCTCATTTTCAATCTAACCACATAAAATGCAAAAAAATAACAAAAATATTTACAATGATGATGACTCCTGGAAACAAAAGTAATGTAGTGGAGCAGAAAGAGTGACTGATTGACTGTGCAAGCAGGCCCACAACCCATCAGCTGGTAATAAATATCCTATTAATTGTTTTCAGGGGACTCGATCTGATACAGTGAGAACAAGGGAATGGGAGGGGATAATTCCTACATGGTTAGTAGTTTTGTATAAAAAAAATCTGTTTTATTTCATAAAACTTAATTTGTTCACTCCAAACCCATATATCATATAGAGCCAAAACTGCAGTTTGGGTGGGAGGTTAAGCAACAGAATGTCCCAGCCTGTGCAAAGGTCTGATGGTTCTATGGAAACAACTTGGGACAAACACGTAAGGAACTAAGCACCCAAGGAATTATCACAGGTTCCTGTGAACATAAAAAAAAATCTAATTACAGTAATAACATAGATAGCTTGTATTTCTTCCAAAAAAAACATAGAGAGTAACTACAGATTTAGGTGAGACACAGGTCTCTGCAACCTCAGAAGACTTTAACCCTTCAGAACTCCTGCCTCACCTGGACTAATGGATCCAAAGTGTACAAACTTATACCATTGTGCAAAAAATCATGAAAATATACAATGTGGTGATGGTCAAATGGCACTTCCATTTTTCTGCACTGATGATGGCCAAAATCTCACTACTGTATTCCTCTTGAAAGCCAAGGAAGTTGCAAATACCTTGATTTCATGCAGTCACCTTTACTTGGCTGGCCTCTTCTTCAGAGACCGCTTAATATTCGTACTGAAAGATCTCTCTTATCCAGTAAGATATAATGTTCTGGGAGACATGATTCCTCCAATAATGTGTTGACAAAAGCACCTGGAATCCTTGCCTCTTATGTACATGGTCCTCATGAGGTATTGTTAGATGGTTGTCACAAGACAAGAGAAGGTCATCTGTGTCAATGGAAATCAAGGCTGGAATCAGAAAAGATCCTGCAGTGGTGTGATCTTGCAGGACAGTGCGTGCAACTCAATCATTCATATTGAGAATGCAAAGGTTAAGACAGAAACAGTAATCATCATAATATGTGACATACACAATTCCTGCAGTAGTTTGCATAGGGTTCTTGTAAGACTTCTGAAGAATAAAGGGAGGTCCCATCTTGGTATCTGGATTTTTCTACTGGTGTAATGTAAGGGAGAGGGGGTTGTCTGTCTCTAGAAAAGGGTTAGGTACCTAGCACAAATTACAACAATATCTCATCAATTACCCATAGCTCTGCCTTTACTCCTGCCAAGACTCCCAAGTCCCTGGAGACAAGTCCCTTTGGCAGGAGAAATGTGCATGGCTGGATCATTTTTTCACCTCTTGTTTCCCCTTTCAGGCAGGACACCTGTAGGAGGATGCTGCCCTTCTCTCAGCTATAGGGGTGACCATTACCTATTGAAAGGATTCCCCAAGGAAGGCATGGATACTGTCTTCTTGAGAGGGGGGAGATGGTGTCCTGGGATACCTCAATCTGCTTGAGAATAGGAAAATGGTGAATGCCTGTCCTTGCAAGGCATAGAAAAAATTTAGTAGAGGTGCCAAGGTTTGTCACCTATGCCCTTGTGCAGCACTAGCTGACAACTCTACAAATCCCTGACCACCTTTTCAGGGAACATGTTATGGTTCTTCAGGTGCTGAAAGGACCACACTTCACAAATATATTTGCAAAAGGTAGATAATCATCCTTACATATAAGATGGAAGTTCTACCCCAGGAACAAACAAATCTATATCCTGGCTTTGACTGCCACAGTCAAAGATTTTGCCTTCACAGCCAAAAGCAAGCTGGGTGACTAAAGACAACACTGACCATCATCCAGGAGAACTCCAAAGGAGTAACCTTGTATGCAAGCACACATGCCAAAGTGAGGATGACATGGACCTGCCTGCCACCTCTAAGAGGAAGCCATAAAAAGTACTACAAGGACCATCATGGACTACAATTGACCAAATATACTGTTGCCTACGTAGATATTACTGTGAACAAATTCAACTTCTGATATCCTAATATTAGACCAATGTTAATCTTTGCAATAACATGCACATGGGGATGGATCATACTTATTGGGACTCTCAGTTAAAGATGGTAAAATTTTACATGCAGAGAAAGATGCAACACGTTTTTCTTCCTCCTCTATACCATCCTTGACATTCATTAACAGTCATTCTCTGCTTTATCTTCCAGAGTTAAGAGCACCTATGTCTCACCAGTATGGTGAGTTGGTCTCTGCACCTGTTGTATGATAATTACAAACTATCTACTTTACTCTCTTGGTACTCTACCACTCCCAAAACCCAATAAGAACTCCCTGGACACATGGTCCCTCACCTGTTGTGCCCTCAAGTTCTTCACTGAATTCATCAGAGCTTTGCTCAGATTGGGACTTCCAATTACCTGACCTCCCACCTAAAATGTAATTAGGGCTCTACACGACAGATGGGCGTGGTATGAACATATTATGCTATATCTGCCCACCTCCCACTTAGTCACTCTCACTGTGACATTACATAAGCAAATCTATGAGCGTGGATACCACCTATCAATGGGTCATGAACACACATGTGAACTGATGCCCAAAGCTACACTGTTTCTTCAGCCCGCAAGACAGTAAGACCAAGTCTAGGGGCATTCAGAATGTGAATGAGGGCTCTATTCGACTACTGGGTTTGTAAGAAAATGTGATTTATATTATAAAAACTATTTATATGCACTGTTACCTAAGAGACTGTATATATGCATACTTACCTGTTTATCTATTGATCTATCTATCTGTTAGGCTACACCCAAGGGATGCAATATATGTTATAAATTCCATTATCTATTAAGTTCAAATACTCAGCAGTAGGCTTCAGAGCTAACACTACCAGACATGTGCATAGATTAGTCATTTTAAAAATCATGATTTTTACATATATAGGTGTGTGCAATGACAATATGGTACTAACTTCCTGTAACATGATCAGATTCTCACTTTTTAAAACCCATGAAATAACTGATGCTCCACAAGACATATCAGGAAACCTATCCTATGTGGCTTGTTGTTGTGATGGCCATTAAACTGTCTTCAAATAGCAGTAAATAAGTAAATAGTCTTCAAAAAACAACCAAAAAGGTAAATTGTCCTCAAATAACACCCAACACAGTAAGAAAAAATTTATCCTATTCTACAGCCCTAGGATATCTTGATTTAGTTTGGATACCTTTCATCAGTAGGATGTTCTACAGCTTGCTGCGACACCTCAAATCTCAGCTAGTGAATCAAAGTCAAATGGAACAGACTCATTTACATACCTCCTCTCAAGCATTTCAAGCCTCATGTCAGCCAAATCTTGGGAAAGTTCATAACCCTGTCCCGTGCCCTGGGAGCCACTCCCCCTCCATCTGCTGTTGCGGTTTCCACTATCGTCAGCAGCCGAGCCTCTAGGGGGCTGCCGTCTGCCACCAAGCCCAACACCACTGGGCTGTGAAACTGCTTGCTGCAACTGAAAACATTGATCATGTATAGGTCACATTTAATAAACACTAACTACAGCAATCATATCATCAAAATGTGAACATCATCCCATAATATATGGTTAAAATACTGACATTCTATTTCTGTTTATGTTGACTTTAAGTACTGACAGTTTACATCTGTAAGTTCTAAAAAGAAAAAAAAAAAGTTAAGATGAAACATTTAACTTGTTGAAAAACATTAGAAAGCGCACAAACTTCTATGTCATTCTCACCTGCGCTCGTCGGGCATGACTGCTGGCATTCTGGTGGAGGTGAGAGGCGTAGTGGTGTAAATGGTGCGGTGGTATGGGGGGTGCAGAGCTTTCGATACTGTAAGACTTGGTGATGCCCACACCTACCCCTCTTCCAGGAGGTCCTTTGCCACAATAACCACGATCGACCTTCACAAGTGAACTGAAAGATGTAAATTCGATTCATTAGGAATGGAACACAGAATTTAGGCCAAAGGCGTGACACTGGGACCTATGAGGTCATTCCATGCTGAAAGAGATATTGAGAGTAGAAAGGTTTGAAAAGTGTAACAGGATGAAAACCTCACATCTGTACTATCATGCAACTGTCAGGAGAGGGTGGATAGCAAGAACAAGAAAGAATATGAATGGAGGTACAGTAAAAGGAATGAAAGGAGTTGCAGCTGACGGCACTATCTATCTAGGGGGCCAATTCATTAGGATTTCCTCCAGATAATAGGCTTAATTTTCTTGTTATTTGGAAGTGGCAATAAAAAATAAAACACACTTTTCATTACATGTACATATTTGTTTCTATTCCATCCATTGCACCCCTTGGGGGTTAACAAACAGCCATAATAAATGACAGCAACTGTGAATTTATATTAACCTAATACAGCTTAAGGGTATATGCTCATCATCATACAACATACAAATAAATTATAAATATATACATACATACATACATACATACATATATATATATATATATATATATATATATATATATATATATATATATATATATATATATATATATATATATATATATATATATATATATATATAATATGAATATGATGTAAAATATAGAATAAATAATGCAATGATATAAAAAAAGGCAAAGTTATAAGACAGAATTACATGAGAGATTGGAATAATATTAACAATAGTAGTAATAGTAATAGAAGAACATCACATACAAAACTGATGCTCACTTAAGAAAGGGCAAAATTGACAAAAAACTCTGAAAAATATGAGGAGCTGAACTTAGGACCAGGTATTGGCTCATAGCCTTCCCTGAGGTCACCCTCACCACCCCTTATAATGACAGCACAGGCATCAGACTATATAAATAGATGGTGAAGGAGAGACAAAAGCAGTAAAGGCAATGACGATTAGGTAAGTGAGATGAGCAAAAGGTCACATACTATTGCCCAAAGGCCTCTTAAAAAAGAAGACAATACAAAAATACTATTAACAGGTACATCAATATAATGCAAGACAAAAAATATACATAATATAATGCAAGATAAAAAATATACATAAACTCAATTATTTCACAGGGAAAAACTATGCATGCCATATTAGGCAATTTCATAAAGCCACAACCTCCATAGTTGGATTCATACCCATGCACAGTAAATTAGAGTGAGGGTAGCCTCACCTTAACCTGCCACATGTGGAGTTGAGTCCCACTATTGGGGGGAGGGGGGTCCTCCATTGCTCTCCACACATATTCAAGGTTTGTAATGATAAGCATATCTAAAGTGTATCAAGAAGTTTTTATAAATATATATATATAAATATATATATATATATATATATATATATATATATATATATATATATATATATATATATATATATATATATACTGTATATATATATAATCAGAAAGTTAAAAAACGTCTATTTAATATCAATTGCTTACCTCGGAAATAATATATTTTTCATGTATATGTATCGAAGGGGAATTTTTAGTTGATAATAAGTCCACCGTCCCGTGGGGTCGAACCAGGGACGCACTAACCCGAATGGGTTAGTGCGTCCCTGTAGTCCTGAGTCCTTGTCCGTCGCTGGTTTGACCCCACGGGACGGTGGACTTATTATCAACTAAAAATTCCCCTACGGTAACATATGAAAATATATTATTTCCGAGGTAGAGCAAATTGGATATTAAAGGACGTTTGTAGCTTTCTGATTGTATATGAATCACGGTGATGTGATAAATAGTCATAATATAGTCATATATATATATATATATATATATATATATATATATATATATATATATATATATATATATATATATATATATATATATATATATATATATATATATATATATATATATATGTAGCTAAAACCTATACTTAAAACCCTCTAAAAACACCTAGAACTGCCTATTTTGATACTTTAAACACAAAAAAACTCTAAAAATGCTTATACCTGAGTATTTTAATAGTTTTATCACAAAAAGTGCATTTAGTCATGAAAATATGAAAATACCGCAATTAGTGAATATTTCTCAGTGAAAAATACTGCGAATGGGCGAATTTTCCGCAAATAATGGGTATATACGTTCCATAGAGAAATCCATGAATAGGCGAGTCCACGAATAGTGAGACCACGAATACGGGGGGTTTACTGTATGTGTGTGTGTGTGTATATATATATATATATATATATATATATATATATATATATATATATATATATATATATATATATATATATGTATATATATATATATATATGGATTGTCTTTGGCTTTGGTCAGCAGTGGAGAACTATGTGATGGCCTGTAGTGGCACTTCTGCCGCAAGTGCCAAGGTTCCGATGGGGTATGTGCATGTGTGTGCGATCTCCCATGGGATATTTATGAGAGGAACAGTGACTCTCACAGGGAGACTGCCTCGATCTTGGGTGACTGATATGTGCTTTTAGCCTGTGTAGTGTTTAATGAAACCACAACCATGAAGATACATTATCTGGGCCATAGAAAAAGTAAGAGAGACATTTATATCTTTTCCAGACTTTAGAGGGAAACCCCAGTTGGGAAGCAGTTAAACTGATCGATGTCTACATAATGAATTTTCCCATTTAATGCTCCATTAGACATTTTTCTGTTTTGAACATGTATGTAATGAACACCATTTCAGGTTTTAATATAATGATATGTTTCTTTCAACAGGAATACGAGTTTCATCCTGAGAGGACGAATATTTGGGAAGTGGTGTTTTTACTCTTACATACTATATGACATATATTGTGGTTTAGAATAATTGTGACCTTATTATTTTGTTTGGTGACCAGGGTGTTAATCACTAGTGTTGCTTGGTATAGAATTATTAATATGCTTGACAGTGAAACAGTATTTCTTCTAGTTATGAATTCCATTGATAGGGGGCGTGAATCACTCCATTTCTTGACCGTAGCTTTCGCTAAATTTGCCAATAAAGTCTAGTTTTGCTTCTCAGTATTTAATTTCAGTAGGCTTTGTTTGAAGATAGATACAGTGAGAGAAGTTGACAAAGCTATTGCATTTAGTAAGATGCCTTTTAAATATATCTCTTCTTGGCTGTAATTTTTATCAGATATGAATTTGTCAAAAGCAACATTGAAATTAGGTTATTTTTCCGGTCTGGCAAGAGGGCAAAGGATAAACCAAGGTTCAAAACTAAGTGTTGGTTAATTGTGAGGGAGGTGTTTAATAAATTTAAAACTTTATCTTGATGAATTCTGCATATCAAATAGCATCTTTTCATTCAGGGAGTCATTCTATAAACAAAAATTCGGGTGCAGCATGGGCAGCCCTTTAAGTCCTGTTTTAGCCACTCTATACATGGAATATTTTGAAACTGTTATAATAAATGCAATAACACCTAAAGACATACTATGGATGAGATATGTAGATGACATCTTAACATTTTGGGATAGTAAGTGGAGCAATTTCAACGAATTTCTTTCAAAATTAAATGCATTAGTGCCCAGCATCAAATTTAAGTTGAATGGGAAACATACAACAAAATTCCTTTTCTTGACCTTTTAATAATTAGAGACACGACAGAATACAAATTTACTATATAAAGAAAACCAACTTTCTCTCTGTCATACACCCATTTTTATAGCTATCATGACATCTCTATCAAAACTGGCATAGCCAGCAATTTATTCTTAAGAGCCTAACGGATTTGCTCCCCAGATCTCCTGGACAAGGAAATTGAACTAATCCGTAAGCAGCTGTCACCTTTAAAGTACCCTGACCATTTAATTGAAAAATCGATCCACAAAGCAAACATTATTTTCTACCGTTCCCCCCCCCCTCCTAACAAGACCAGAGGGACTCCCAACAATTAAATAAAAATCCCACAAATGAACAGGATTAAGACGTTGACACAGAAACTTGGAAACTAACCATTTTGCTTTTACCTTAGCCAAATCCCTGATTAACGTCCAACAAAAACCAGTCCCCAAAGACACAGGAGTTTATGAAATCCCTTGCCTCGACTGTGCCCAATCTTATATTGGCTTCACAGCAAATCACTCCCCCCAAAAGATTAATGCAGCATAAACGTTCAGTTCAGTACGGACAACAGAGCTCAGCTATTTTTAACCACATAAATAACCATAACCACAAAATAAACTGGAATAAGTCTTGTATAATTTATAGCAGCAATTGTCGGTTCAAAAGCCAGATGGTGGAATCAGCCTTGATTAAACAAAGAAATGCAATGACTCTCTCAAGAGGCACCTGGGATTCAGATATTATAGATAAAATCTTCCTCCAACCAATGATTAAGAAGATTAAAGAGAAACTGTCAACTGGAGTGACTTAATGGCTGATCGATGGATCTTATGGTAT
>NC_089744.1:30760000-30770000 GCF_040412425.1 Macrobrachium rosenbergii | reverse complement strand
TCTTGGCAGGCAACTCCTGTTAAAAGTATGAGACAAACACTTACTTCACAAATGGGAACTGATCTTTAGTTTTCTGCAAAAGAAAACTATTGTGCCGGCTTTGTCTGTCCGTCCGCACTTTATTCTGTCCGCCCTCAGATCTTAAAAACTACTGAGGCTAGAGGGCTGCAAACTGGAATACTGATCATCTCCCTCCAATCATCAAACATACCAAACTGCAGCCCTCTAGCCTCGGTAGTTTTTTTTATTTTATTTATGATTAAAGTTGGCCATAATCGTGCTTCTGGCAACAATATAGGATAGGCCACCACTGGGCCGTTGTTAAAGTTTCATGGGCCGCGGCTCATACAGCATCATACCGAGACCACCGAGTAGAGAAAACTCGATTGCGCTGAAGAAACTTCGGCGCATTTTTTACTTGTTACATTCGTTCCTGTCTAATATCCCCCGGTCGGCAGTGAACACACCTAACATGAACTGGTCTTACTGTCTATCTACAAGGAATTTTTCTGCATCTTCTTGTCTTCCTTTTTTTATAAGAATGGTCTGTTGCACTGAAGTGCCTTAGTTCATTATTTCAAATGACACCTCTCACGGCTCTTCTTTGTGCCTCCAATACAGCAATCTCTACATCCGAGCTGTGCGTGATCTTCTCTGACATCCTAGATTAGTCCTGTCTCGTCTGACCTAGTATGTCGTGGTGTAGCATGAGCCATCTCCTGCCGCTCTTTATTCCGAACCACTGTGCTCCTTGTTTCAATGTCTCCAAATATCCCCGGTGTGCCCACCCTATATTTTCAACATCGCCTCCAGTGCCACAATTCTGATTGTTCCTTCACTGCCATATTTCGTTATTCCTTGGAGAATATATATTCACTTTCCTTCTTTTTTTTATAACCTTAGCGAACAATCTCCTCTTGAACAATGCTTGACACCCTCTCATATACTTGTTCTCTCAATGTTTTTATTTTGAAACTGTACACTTCTCGCATTTCTTCATTTTCAAGCTTACCGTACTCATTACAAAATTTTTGGACGATTTTACTCGTTTTTGTTGTCGATGGCCCCGTAATGCCTTCCACGAATACGAACGACTCTGCATCTGCGTTTCTCATTTTGGTGTTGTCTTTTTGCTTAAAGATTCTACCCAAGCCTCTTCCACACAGCTGTTGTTCCCGTTCCTCGTCTTATATACATAATTTTATACAATCTTTCAACCATTGTTTACCAAAAGCCTCGCTGCGTCATCAAACAACACGCCATTCAGCACCACATCCAAGGAAACTGTGGTAATCTACGTCTGCGTTTAATGTCGTCAAGTGATCACAGTTTAGCTGATTTACATTTCAAGTCTCCACACTGATACCTGCTCACTGATTCTTTCATATTTTCCTCTACCTTCTTTTTCCCGTGACACTTTTACAAATTATATAACCTTGCATGTGGCTTTTGTTGTTCTTTGCTTCATTCTTTAACTTTCTTTTGATGGATGCTGTTTCCATTTTGTTCAGTTCTTCTGGTATTCCTGCCTGATCTTGGAAGAGATTTGACCAAACTACTAAGTCAATCCTTGAGAATATCTTCTCCTCTAGCATTTGGTTGCTTAATCCTTTCCTCACCTCTTTTGCTGCTTTCCATTTATCTTCTGCTATATATATTTATCTAATATTATCCGTCCTTTCTTCCTATTGCCTTCATTTGAAAAATTATTTTCTCTGCCTCTCTAATTGCCCCCGGGTTTTAGTGTAAGATTTTTTGCTATTTTGCACTGACTATTTTTCCCACCTTCACACTTCTACGGCTTTTTATTACATCCTTTTTCCATTTCCTCTTGCACTCCTTCACTGAGCCTTTGTTCTGTATTTGCCATATCAGTAATCACCATTCACTATTTTTTCTTCATTTTATTTTCCCTCTGATTACACACACTTCTTCTGTCAATCATTTTATGTTCCGGTCACCCAAGGGAGGGGGAAAGGGGTAGATTATTCCTGCCTTGACTGAAGCCTTCTAAAACCTACCAAAATCGAAAGAACTTCATAATATTTTTTGTCCAGTTTTACTTTCCCTCTACTCATGCATTAGGAATTTTTGTTGTTCTACGATAACTGATATCAGTTCTGTTGTTAACATTACAGTTCTGATTTTAACTCCTTTCGTTATTTCCACCTATTTTCTGCTTTCTTTTATAGATATCATCTCCCCTTCCCTGGGTTATTCTTGGGATGTCGTGACATATTCTCAGAACTGGTCTTCTCGAGTAGTCATTCTTGACTCGTCTTCTAAGTCTGTTCATACCTAAGAATACCTTTTCTCATTGCTTATAAAGCTTTCTGGGATTCTGGCCATTTCCAGTCTTATTTCTTTTCATCTTGTCTTCCTCATGATTATTTTTTCATTCTCACTATCTCCTCTGCGTCATTCTGCTTTCATGTCTCCTTTCTCGTATATTACTGTACTGATAAGAATCTCTTTCTTTCCCATTTGTTCTGTTTCATCATCATCATCATGTTCTTCTTGGTCTCAAACTATTATCCCTTCCTGGCATTCTTCTCGTTACTGTGAACAACATGAAGTTCCTCTCTTCCTTTCTATATCAACGTCTTTTGATTTTCACCATTTCATTTTCTCCGGAGACTCCGCGGAGAAGTCTTTTTACAGACACTAGACACGTCTTTTTACAAACCCCAGACAAGTCTTTTTACACACCCCCAGACACGTCTTTTTACAGACCCTAGACACGTCTTTTTACAGACCCCAGACAAGTCGTTTTACACACTCGCAGACACGTCTTTTTACAGACCCCCCAGACACGTCTTTTTACAGACCCGCATATTCATCTTATTACAGACGCCCCAGGCGCGTCTTTTTACAGACCCCCCAGACGCGTCTTTTTACACACCCCTAGACGCGTCTTTTTACACACACCCCAGACACGTCTTTTGTACCTCCAGACCCTATTTTTACACCCCAGGACTTTTTTACAGACCCCAAAGACAAGTGCATTTATTACACACCCCAGACACGTCTTTTTACAGATCCTAGACGCATCTTTTACAGACCCCAGACGTGTCTTTTTACAGACCCCAGACGCGTCTTTTTACAGACCCCAAACACGTCTTTTTACAGACCCAAGACAAGTCTTTTTACAGACCCCTAGATGCGTTTTTTACTCCCCGAGACCCCAAACGAGACAAGTCTTTTTACAGACCCAAGACAAGTCTATTTACAGACCCCAGACGCGTCTTTTTACAGATACCCAAACATGACGCTTTATTTACAGGCCCCAAACGTCTTTTTTACAGACCCCAGACGCGTTTTTTAGATGCCCCAGTCATTTTACAGACTCCCAGACGCGTCTTTTTACAGACCCCAGACACGTCTTTTTACAGACCCGCATACACTTTTATTACAGACCCCAGACACGTCTTTTACAGACAGCCCAGACCAGTCTTTTTACAGACCCCAGACGTGTCTTTTTAGACCCCAGATGCGTCTTTTTACAGACCCCAGACAATCTTTTTACAGACACCCCAGACGCGTCTTTTTACAGACAGTCAAGACGCGTCTTTTTACAGACAGCCCAGACGCGTCTTTTTACAGACACCCAGACGTGTTTTTAAAGACCCCAGACGCGTCTTTTTACACCCCCAAGTGGACGCGTCTTTTTACACCCCCCATGCGTCTTTTTCACACCCAGACGCGTCTTTTTACACCCCTGGAGTCTTTTACACCCCCACGTCTTGTTAGACACAGTCTTTTATACACGCCCAGACGACACACCCCAAGACCTGTCTTTTAACAGACCACCAGATGCGTCTGTTTACAAACCCCCAGACGCATCTGCTTACAGACCCCCCCGACCCGTCTTTTTACAGACCCCTAGACGCGTCTTTTTAGACCCCCAGATGCGTCTTTTTACAGACAACCCCAGATGCATCTTTTTACAGATTCCCAGACACATCTTTTTACAGACACCCCAGAAACGTCTTTTTGACAGACAGCCCAGACGTGTCTTTTTACAGACAGCCCAGACGTGTCTTTTTACAGACACCCAGACGTGTTTTTAAAGACCTCAGACGCGTCTTTTTACAGACCCCAACAAGTCTTTTTACAGATCCAAAGAAGCCTCTTTTTACAGACCCCAGATGCGTCTTTTTACACACACCCCAGACGCGTCCTTTTACACACACCCCAGACACGTCTTTTTTCACACCCCCAGACGCGTCTTTTTACACCCCCAGGACGCGTCTGTTTACACCCCCCCGACACAGTCTTTTTACAGACCCCCAGACACGTCTTTTTACACACCCCCAGACACGTCTTTTTACAGACCCCAGACACGTCTTTTTACAGAACCCCAGACGTGTCTTTTTACACACGCCCAGACACGTCTTTTTCACACACCCCCAGACACGTCTTTTTACACACCCCCAGACACGTCTCTTTACACACCCCGAAACGCATCTTTTTACACACCCCCAGACACGTCTTTTTACACACCCCCAGACACGTCTTTTTACAGACCCTCAGACGTGTCTTTTAACAGACCCCCAGACATCTTCTTTAGACCCCAGATACGTCTTTTTACAGACCCCCAGACATCTTTTTTAGACCCCAGATACGTCTTTTTACAGACCCCAGACACATCTTTTACAGATCCCAGATGCGTCTTTCTACACACTTCCAGACACGTCTTTTTACAGACCCTCAGACGTGTCTTTTTACAGACCCCAGACACGTCTTTTTACAGAACCCCAGACGCGTCTTTTTACAGACCCCAGCCACGCCGTTTTACAGACCCCAGACAATGTTACGTTCCACAGCGCTTTCAGAACAGGCACCCGTAGCTGTCACCTTTGCACCTTCCGATTTCATAGCCCTCAGCGTAGGCCTACTGTAGGTTTTCCCGAATCTACAAAGCAGCTGGTGCTGTCTGGGATTACCCTGCTTCGCCGATTGACTGCAGAGTTAAGCCTAAATCTATCACCGATACGCCACTGCCGTTCACCACGTCCTTTGTTTCTTTACTTTCTTCCATTTTTCTCTTTCTTCCAGTTTACAAGCAAAGTTCTCCTCTCCAAGTAAACGTTGCTTTTTTTTTCTTTTTGTTTTGTTATGGCAGCTGTTCTGCCACCATGCTTTTTTTCTTTTCTCGTTCCCATTCACAAAATACTGACATTCTCGTCACTGAAAACCGTCACTATACCACTCATTTCTATCTGACCGGCAGCAGAATAAAATATAAAATTAAGGCCAAAGGCCAAGCGCTGGGACCTATGAGGTCATTCAGCGCTGAAAGGAAATTTTGAGTAAATAGGGTTGAAAGGTGTAACTGGAAGAAAACCTTGCTTTCGCACTATGAATCAATTGTTGGGAGAGGGTGGAAAGGAAGATGGAAGAAAGAGAATATGAACGGACGTACATTATATTGAAGGAACGGGGTTGCGGCTTTGGGGGCGAAGGGATGCTGCTATAGAACCTCACGTAATGACTACAGTGCACCGCATGAGGTGCACTGACGGCACTATCCCCCTGATGGGTCTGACCGGCAATGGTCACAATTCCTACGCAAACCAAACTGACGCAAGATTTACTCGAAAATCCGAGGTGGAGGAGGAGGTGGAGGAGGAGGAGGTGCAGGAGGAGGAGGAGGAGGAGGAACAACTTCCCTACCACGAGAAAATTTTTGTAACAAACTTCGAAACTTCTGAGAAGTTCGCTCTGTCCTCTGAGAAGAGGTCAAGAGACTCCTAAGATCAAAGATGAGGCAGGCCTATACGCCTTCCTTCGTTAGGAAGAACAGCAAAATATAAGCCAAACTGGCGAGAGAGAGAGAGAGAGAGAGAGAGAGAGAGAGAGAGAGAGAGAGAGAGAGAGAGAGAGAGAGAGAGAGAGAGAGAGAGAGAGATTCATAAACTTATTTAATTTCGCCTAAAATTTGTTTGTGAAAATTAATACATATCTTTCAAAATATTTCATATTTCGAATGTTTGTTAGGAAATTTAAACCAAATTATGATATAATGAGAAAGAAAAAACAGCAATAAGACTATTTTGCATTCTATGTCGGAGAAATAACATATGTAGGCCTATACAGTATATACTATATATATATATATATATATATATATATATATATATATATATATATATATATATATATATATATATATATTTAATGTGTATACTACATATATTACATTATATATATATATATATATATATATATATATATATATATATATATATATATATATATACATATACACACACATAATACAAACACACATATACACACACATATATATATATATATATATATATATATATTGCAACAGGTGATACCCTTGCCAGGTAAACTCACCTTTCAAGAACCTTGTTTTCAAAGAACTTAAAAGTAAAATCATTTTATCTAACTGCTGACACAAACAGTTGGTCGGGGAGACATTGCTTCTGCCCTAAATCTCTAGTTATTATTCCATTGGCTGCCTTTTTTTCCTTCCTCTAAACTTGTGACTGCATTAAGCCCTCTTCCAGGTTACTAAGCCACCCTTGAAGATAATCCCCGCTCATCCGATGGCAGAAGTGGAAGCTGGACGAACTGAATGGTGCACAAGCAACCCTCAAGGTCAAAGCCCTTACCAAGTGGTCAACAGAGCTACCCACGAGGTCAAAGGTAATGCGCCAAAAGCCATATGTCTCATGATAGAAATCAGGGCGAAACCTTGGAGAATGGGAAAATTAATCCATAAGAAGGCATGAAAGGGGGCTGCACCACTTGCTAAACAGAGACACACCCAGACACAGATCGGACACACACTGCCCCTTGATCACTGCTCCTTTAGAGACTGTTCCTCCTAACTGACTGCCTATCCAGGCCACTATCATTCCAGTGCAAATTTCCCAATTACCCCCATGCCATTTTGGTACATCTACAAGGGCTCATCTCTCCGGAATAAGGTAAAGTGCCAAGAATCTGTTGTTTACCAGTCACGTAGTTTTTTTCCTTATGCTAATCATTTTCCGTTTTCAAAACGCAATTCTCCTATAGACCTGACTTTGTTATTAACTTGTGTTCATAAGTGATTTTAACAGTGTTTATAGCTGAGGAATCTTGGCCCAATCAGCCCACCCTCAAATCCATGGTTGTGCTAATTCTGCCATGTAATCGTATGTATTCTTCATTGCAGACGCAGTTTTCTTGCTGCAGATCCTTTGCTTCAATTGTGCTTTATTGCACTGGTCACCCCATTGCAATGTAATCCTTGGTGCCATCAAACTGGAATTCCCGGCACCTTCAGTTATCACCTTTCCATCACAATTTTGTGTTCCAGCAGGACCCCATTTACCTGTCTTAATTATCCCCATCTTCTGATTTTGTTATTATAAATATGTGATTTTAGTTAACCCAAGAGTTTATCAAGAGTTTATCTCAATTTCCCCTTTCTAGCAAGGCCTTCAGCTCATTACCTTTTCTTTTTATGTTCTACTAGTCCATAAATTTAATCAGATCAGTGTCATCCCTTGTGTAAAAGTTACTTCCCCCCACTGCCTCACCATAACAGACAGGTTTACGAGATCCCCCGAGGCTATTCCCATCAGGAGTGAGAGCTCAAAGAGCACCGTAAAGGTCCTCATACAATTCTTCTGTTGTTTCCGGTTCCCCGCCACGATCCAAAGTGATCAAGGGCGGCACTTCATGTCAAAAGAATTCTGCAACAGCATGGCCAGCCATACTTAGCCACACTCAAGCATGAAGGAGGAGCATCCTGGGAGGAGAACCTCCCTTATGCCCTCTTTGCTATCTGCCAGCCCCTTCGAACTTCTCTATGCTCACTCCAGCTGGGGCCCCCTTGATATACTGTATGAGGCCTGGGCCGAACCGGCAAGGGTGGACTGGGCAAAGGACTTGCCCAACATCCAGTGGAACCTTCAGGCTGTGTGGGTGGTAGCTAAGGCCACAGAGGCAGCAACCCCAGAGTGAGTCAAGCTCAAGGTTGACAAAAAGGCAAGAACAAGATCCTTCAATTTTGGGGACCAGGTCCTGGTCCTCCAAATAGGAGCCACTCACTCCCTCAAAACGCAGTTCATGGGCCCTCACAAAATACTCAGGAAGCGAGGGACCAGGGACCCTAAACTACCTTGTAGACTGCAGGTGGAGGCGAGCTAAATGGCTGCACATCAACTTACTAAAGGCCTAACTGCACTGAGAAGGAGGCTGGAGAAGCTCCTCCTGATCCCGGGGTCATCATGGGCACTATCACCACGATACCGGCCCCCTCAATGAATTCAAAAGTCCTACTTAATCTTGAGACCATTACCCTGGGACTCAAGAATTACCCGCGTCAGGACATACAGTAACAGTTAAGCACACACCTGCAAGTAACCCAGGACCGCCTCGGATGCAAGGACATCCTGGAGCATACGATACACCTGAGGGAAGGTGTCACTCCTATCGCCCAAGGATTGAGGAGCAAGTGCAACTCCAACTCGGCCTTATCAAGGAGAGCCACAGTAAGTGGTCCTCCACAGCAGTCTTGGCTCCTAAGGAAGGAGGGGCAGATAGGTTATCCACAGACTTTAGTAAACTGTACGACGTAGCCAAACCCGAACCATACCCCCTTCCGTGAATTAAGGTCTGCTTAGACAGCCTAGGCAGTGACCCCTACTTGAGCAAAATCGATTTAAAAGGGATATGACAAGTGCCCCTGTCAGAGGAGTTGTGACTCTGACTGCCTTCACCATGCTCACCACCCTCTACCAGTGTAAAGTGATGTCCTTTGGTCTACAGAACAAACCTAGCTGTTTCCAGAGGGTAATGAGTAAGATCCTGGCAGGTATAAAGAACTGTGTAGTGTATCTAGGTGACATAGTGTATCTAGACGACAGTCACCTACAGCCACTTGTGGGAGGAGCACCTGCAAATCCTTGATTAAATCCTAGCCGCCATACAAAAAGCCAATCTTGTCATCAACCTAAAGAAGTGCCAATTCAGGGTGGCCGAAATTACACATCTTGGTCACTGAGTAGGCAACGGTAGACTGATGCCGAAGGATGCTAACATCCATGCCATTCGGGATATGCCATACCCGAGGAATGGCACAATACTTTTGACGTTTCATTCCTAATTTTCCTGACATAGCTGCCCCTATAACTAACCTCTTTCGAGGAAAACAACCCTTCTGTTGTACACATGAGTGTGAATGAGCATACAATCACCTCAAGGCTATACTCATCAGTCAACCTATTCTCCATACATCTGACTGTGATGGGCCCTTCTACATGGCCGTTGATGCCAACGACATCAGCATTAGTGCGGTCATGTTCCAAGAAAGGGATGAGGTTAGGCACCCAGTAGTCTACTATCCCAAGAAGCTTAACCCGCCTCAAACCCGGTACAGCACTATTGAAAAGGAACTTCTGGGTATGATTCTGACTATGAAACAGTTCGAATCTTATGTTGGTCACAAAATCCACTAAACAGTCCTTACTGATCATAACTCCCTTAAGTATCTTACGACTTTTAGGAACCAGAACAAACATTTAATGTGTTGGTGCATCAATCTCCAAGATTACAATTGGAGAATCGAACATATCAAGGGTACAGACAATAAAATCGCTGATGTCCTTTCCAGGCATCAGAGCTAACGCCCTTATGAATGGCTCCCTGTTTACTCCCCCCCCCAGTAACGTGGCACTCCCTCCAGAGTGAAGTCATGTTATTCCTGCTCAGAATAGTGCCCCTAGAAAGCATAAGAGTGCCAACCACCAGATTGGCTGGCCTATCTCGTGACTCCCAAACCATATAGCATGGAAATGTAATTTGTATAAATATACACCCTCTCGTGACTTTCGTGCCACATCTGGCACAGTGCCCCACCATACCCAAGTACCGTGGCATCACCTAACACAAGCCCATGAATACTTCATCTGTACCCCCCTGTCAAGGCAAACTAACCGCATCACTTTGCATAACAAAGTTAACTCTACATTTAAGT